>NW_027466822.1:232500-505000 GCF_046128005.1 Genypterus blacodes
AAACAGCAGCATGGTTAACCACGGGTGGGGGTGTGTGTGGGGAGAGTTAGGGGGGGGGGGTTGGTGGGTGGGATTAATGGTGCCGAGACGCAGACGAACGCTGAGGAAAACGTCCTCTTAGATGGGAATAACCGGTGCTGAGCTCAGGCTGTTACTGCCCTCTGCTGGTAGGATCTGGCACTGGCACAGTCGCCAACATTACGTGCCGAGCGTTCTCTTTGTCTTCGATGCAACATTAAGACGAGCTAGGGGATGATTCTGGGGCTGAGAGACGTGTTAATAGGGGGAACTAGTGATGTGTTAAAGCTGGAGCTAGAACCTGTTGGCACTATGATGGGATTAGAGGAGCTATGGGAGCGCTGGAGTGATGGGAAACGTTGGTTGTGTCTGCAGAAAACATATTTTTCGGGGTTCAACAATGCCTGTGCGTTTAGTACCACGGATGTAACACAAACCAAGACTGTGACATACATCTACCGTCTAAGTCTGATGAGGCATTCGAAGATGCAGTGGCCACTAATGTTAAATTTAAGGGGACTTTAATCTATAGAGTTTCATGTTTCAAACCTGTACACTCCTACTTCCTCTCCTATATCTGCTCTGCTATGATTCAGCAAAAAGATCATGGCGTCCCCGTCAATATAGAGCAGCCGCAATCACACTTTTGTTCACGTGACCACTGCAGTGACTTGGGCTTTCAGTCTCAGTTGTCGGCGGCAGAAAGGAAGTGATGTCATAAGGGAAGACAGAGGTGAGGAGGTGAAGCTCAGTCACTAAAGGTTGCTTGTAGTCAGAAGTCAGACAGACTGAAGGCAGGTATGATAGTTCCATTACTACCAGTCAGACCTCGTTACCTCTCTGACCAGAGGGTGAGCATCCTGGCTCCCACATCAATAAAAACTAATTTCCCAAAAGACTCGGCTAAAAGAAACAAACAAACTTCATTTGAATATAAATGAATCCTGTCTGCTCATTTATTCCTTTTTGCTCTGTTAAGCGAACAGCTGAAGCTCACTGTGTCGGTAACAGACTCAAATGCATTCGGAATAAATTAAACATCTAATAGCATCTTACAAAATGTTTGAAAAGTGTTCAGAAGAGGTCTATAATTCAAGTAAGTGTTATTTTATTGTGATCGGATACATTTATCATCATTATTATGGCCCCCCTCTGTATTAGTGAGAGCTATCTGAAGCAGAGGAAGGGTGAGGGGCAGAAGATGAAGACACACTTGTTTACATGCACATTAACACTTTGGATTCTAATTGAGTTCAAATTTTTCAGACTGATATTTGTATATTTTGCAGGTCTTTTGCTATACAAGCCAAAGCATTCTGGGTGTGAATTATAGTGTGCATGTAAACACAGTGAGGATGAATTAAGGAGAGGAGTGTGTGGCTCGTTGTGTGAGCCAGAGAGTCGGTGCCTGAGTGCTCGTATTCACCTGTCGACCTTTGGGCTGGATGGTGGACGGCAGATCCTGCGGGAGGGGAAAGCGTGGACGACAGAGAGACGCGGTTTAGTGACAGAAGAGAGGAACGACAAAACTGAATTCTGATGAGACGTCAACCAAACATGCTCTCTCCATCGTAATCCACCCTCAGGACAGAGAAAAAGAGAGACTGAACAGAGTCATTGTCATCTGTTAAAGCAGATCCAGGCTGTGGAGCAACCAAGCAAGCGCAGAGCAAAGCAAAGCAGCTGCAGCATCAGCCAACCACAGCGTCTGTCCACAGCCTCGGTGAAGAGCTGCTGGACCTGATTAGGTTGAGGTGGGAGCACTGTGTGTGTGTGTGTGTGTGTGTGTGTGTGTGTGTGTGAGTGTCATGTACTGCTTGAAACCACAGGAGGCTGAGTGTGTTGTGTCAGCGAGGAGGCACAGCACGCAGCAGGCTGTATGAGGCACACCAATTTGTGAACTGAGATATCGGACACTGGGACTCAAACAGATTGAGAGCGACGCGACACTACTGCTACCACGTCCGGATCAACACACAGATATAAGCAACCCACCATCAACGGGTCAACTGACGGAGGGGACAGCGACATGTACAAACACCGAGGGACGGACTGGAGTATAAGGCTGTGTTGGTTGCTGGTTCCCCCCGGGAGGACGGACTGTTTGGTGGGTGTTTTGCGGGGGGATGGGGGTTCCTTACCAAGATAGAACTGTTAATGCTGGAGTGGCCATTGGCAGGGGACTGCCTGGAGGTGTTGGGGGACTCTTTCTGAAATAAGACACACAGGTCAGCATCTCTCTCACACACACACACACACACACACACACACACACACACACACACACACACACACACACACACACACACACACACACACACACACACAGGCAGGGGGGAGGGGGGAGGGGGGTGACTGGTAGAGACAATAGAGTCGCAGGCCAATGCTGACGTCATGGAATGCATCAACGGGACAAGACATCCCCGTCTAGCACGACCTCATCTCACCACAGGGGGGTGGTAGACTTTCATAAAAAAACATGTCTGAGCAGCCAAACCATGAGGTCATCACTATTACTGACTTTAACAGCTCTAATGCAGAACTAAAACCTGTGCAGTGTGAGGTAGAAGAGGAAAAGAGCCGGAATTACAGTCAAATAAAGACTTTAACAGTCAGATTCTTATCAGTACTGATAGAGGACAAAGAATAAAAAGCCTACATAACATACTAATACATAGTTTACATGGAAATATGTCATACATACACGCATATCATCCACAATCAATAAAACCACGAAACCAGAAACATATTTTGTCCACAAATAACCTCAAACTTCAGTTCCGGTATCTTGGTTGTGAAATTGGTGTGCTGAATATCCGACCCAGCCACAGCAAAACACAGCAAAACACACACCATACAAACACACATACACACACACACATCACACCCACACACACCATACACACACCCACACCCACACAGACACACTCATACACACACACACACGCAGCATATTTGGGTTACAGGCACACGCTCAGTTATCTGGCAAGCAGTTAGTAACCAGTTCAGGAGCTCAAACACGGCACCGAAGAGGAGAGGAGAGGCAGAGGAGGAAGAGGAGGAAGAGGAGGAGCCGTACCTCACAAGAAGAGCCCTGCGTCCTGTAGCTTGGCACGATCTTAAATGTGATGCTGCCTCGCATCTCTCTCTGTGGAAACACACACACACACGGGCGCGCAAGGACACACACCTTCAATTTGGCATGTAACATTTTGCACTTTAACAGGCATCAACAGTTACACAGAAGCTTGAACATATTTAATCACTGGCATTTGCACACCCACCCCCTCCCCGCACACACACACGCGCACACACACATACCAGCATCTTCTGCAGCTGCTCAACAGTCTGGTTGGCCACACTGATGCCGTTGATCTCCCTGATTTCATCCCCTACATGCAGCGTTCCTACGAGGAGAGGAGACAAAACAGACAAGAGAAAGAGACAGAAAGAGGAGAAAGAGACAATGTGTGAATCGGCTCTCTCTCTTCATTACACCGTCTAAGTCGTATTTCATTCACTTCAAATGCGTTGTAAAGCAATCATCATCGAAGCGATGACGTTCCAATTACTGTTTTAATTTACAAGGGTGCCTAGCTTCATATTACAGCAGAGTACCAACTGTTACTTTGTACCACAGGAGTAAGAGAGGCAGATGTTTAAAATATGGTAAAATGGCTGCAGGCCCCGGTTGCCAGGTTGACAGATGCTCGTCAGCCTGGCTGCCTTATCTCCTCCATCGGTGAAGACGGAAACGAATGAGTAGGTGAGAGATTATGACTGACACCGTGAGTGACATTGCAAAAAACGCAGGCTGTATGCTACGGTGAGAAGATGTTCCATATACACAAAAACATAAATACAAGCAACATCTTCTAGCATTTCAGAGCTCCCTGCTGGGTGGAGAGATAGAGGGAAACAGCCCGACCCTCTACACCAGCGCCACTGGATCAACACACACTGTTTCTTCCCTTTTCCCAGATGATCGAGCGAATCCGTTTTGAGTAAATACATATAAAGCAAATCCAAAGTTCTCTTCTTCTGTGGTGCCCTGCAGCAGTAAACTCTATTATCATTATCAAAAGGCCACGGCTCATTACCCGCTTTAATGTTTGCTGCGTAGGAGCCCTTGTCCCTGTGATCAGTGTGTATTATAACATAATTGATGAATCCAAACACCTCGGCTCAAAGTTTCTCCCCCAGCTTACGCGCGCAGGGGAAAAAAACTTTCTTCTTCGCTTCCTGCAAACTGACATTGCGGTGTTAAACTGTCAGAATGTTGTAGGTCGCCGAAGTGCTAAATTGGGACGTGCTTCATACGGCGATGTAGAACGTTTGATTGACGAGCAGTGATTTCATCCATATTAGTGTCGCTCTCCGGCTGTGGCTGCTGACTCACTGGATACACGACGAAGGGCAGTAACGGACGAGTTCTAAGACAGGTTTACGAAACTTTGTACAACTAAGACATTTTCAGTTTTGGGGAGAGGTTGTGCACTGGAAAATGTGAGGCTCCCAGCCCGGTGCGGATGCTGGGTGACGCTGAGGCTATTTGCGCCAGAGATGTGTGGCAATATGGATGACATTTAGGAAACACAATGTCAGAGTAAATGTCAGCCGTGAGGAGGGAAAGTCTACCTTGTCTGTGAATCATCCCCCCGTGCATTATCCTCGCCACGATGCAGTGGTTTGAATCGTTCATCTTCAGCGTGATACCCTGCACACAAGACAACCAAGGAGTCACAATAACGTCTAACATCTAACACGCCTCATCTTGGTTTAAAACATGTCAATGTGTACCATGGGCTCGTCTGTGTTCTTCTGGAATTGGACCAGGCGGACTCTGGTGACGTTCTCCAGGTCCATGTCGCCGTTGGTGCTGTCGGGGGAGTCGCCGTTCAGGTAGGGCGAGGTGGGGGGAGGGGTCACCCGCAGAGCCTCGTCGCTGTATACCTCATGGGCCACCACGTCATGGGCTTGCAACAAGGCCTGTCGACACACACACACAAGAGAGAGAGACGTGTTGAAAGTGTGTTCATGCCTCGTACGCGGCAGCAGAGTGTTGGGGGGTTGAATTGGCTACATGTCAGGGAGTGATGTATCGCACGCTGGGAGATACGGGTGCGGACTGAATACTGACAGAATAAAGACAGGAAGTAAAACAGAAAGTCAAGCAGACACCGGGGAGTCTGAGGTTTCCTTCTTCGCGTTTGAAGCAAACCCCCCGACCGTGTTGTCAAAATGTTCCGGTCTCCATGTGTGAAACTGCCACAAATACAGCAGGTAACATCATCATTATTATCAAATGTTCCGCCTACAACTCCATCTTTTGGGATCTTGTGTATCAATCATTCGATTCCAAAAATTAGTGAAATAATGTAGGCGAGTCTACAACTGTGTTACGTATATTACCACCTTACTGAGAGCTGCAGGAGTGTTTGACAAACACTGTGCAGATGTTGCGTTATCCTGATTTACAAAGTAGAAAACTAGAAGGTTGTATACCTCCACCAAGGCTGAACAAGCTGAGACAATACTTGTTTTATTGTTTGTTTATAACGAAAACAACAATAATTATAGTAATAATAATAGGGTTTAGCTGCTAAATAGTCATTATAGTAAGAGTAGGTTTTCAAATGTATCTGGATCTCCACCAAATTGCACCAAGGCGATTAAAACAACTGACATTTGTGTATTATGTCAAAGGAAATCGACATGTTAACAATGAATAATCAGATCTGCTACTGAATCTGCACCCCTGGACTTGCTTCACCTTTCCATCAAACCATGTGAAAATCAGTGAGTAATCAAATCAAACAGCTGCCAAGAGCCAAACAACCAACAAACACGAGTAACATGAACTTAAATGTAATGCAAAGTATCAACAGTGATTTGTGTTTCCAACGCAGCTACAAATCCTACAATCCACATAAACCTGGATCCCTTGAAAGAAACAAAACATCTATGTTTTACAACCGCTACCGATTATGACTCCAAAACGCAGCGGTAAGATCCCAAACCCCCCATAAGGTCCGATAATTAGGAACAATATGAATGACTACAAGTCCTAGAGAGCTGCTGAAAACTGCTGTTTAGACTTAATCCTCCCATGGAACCACGGAGGAGCAGGAGGGGATTTCCAAAACGACTTTCACTAAATTTCCACTCTGTGGCTCTTTAAGCACTGCACCTGTCCTCACAGCTGCCTTAAGTGTGTGTCCCCCTCCGTCTGTATGAGTTACAGCGACTGGTGCTGCTGCTGCTGCTGCACAGCCTGCCGGTGCCTCACACCCACAGAGAGTTTGATCCCACAGCCACAGAAGCCTGAGTGGCACTTTAACAAACCAGCCTGAACTTCAGAAGGCGCCAATCAAACCACAACAAAGAGGGGGACCTGTCACTTACAACCCAGAGCACCACACACACACACACACACACACACACTAGACAGACATAGACATGAAAGGAATCACAACTTCCCCTGTGTGAACCGACATTACACCCTGAAGACATTCGTCATTCCGGGACACGCGGGAGGTACGAGTGTGTACACATGTGTGCGACTGTGCCCTAATGAGGACGGGGTCACAAGGTCAGCTAATCCTTCCTTGCTGTGTGGGAGTGTGTGGCGAGGCGGCAAGTGAGCGGCGAAACACGCACGCGAGACACACAAAGGCACGAAGCACCGCCAGGAAAGATAAGCGAGAGAGAGCGAAAGAGATAATAAAAGCAGAGTCAGAGAGAGAGGGAGCGAGAGGGAGAGAGAGAGAGAGGCGGATGGAGATGTTCAGATTAACCAACAGCCCACAGCCAAGTTCCCTAAACAAAGTAACTTTTCTGAAAAACCTATTCCAGCTGTATTGTGATACCTTCCAAACAACAAAGTGATAACAGTGTTGTGAGAATGGAGGAGAGCTAGCAGAGGTACTAAACACAGAGGGGTCGAGAGGATGAGTCGTTCCAAAGCAGCTGGGCTTTCTAAGGTGAGGACATTTCACTGTACAGTCACTTTTTTCTTAAACAATACAGCACCAAAAACAAGTCGCCCCCTCCTGTATCTATTATTTATGGAGTCAATCACTTCGCTTGCTGCGTTACCATAAAACCAGAACCGAAAACCAACTGTAGAACACAATCACATCAGGCTTGACTCTAGCCTTCATCATGTCTGCCTCCGACCTCACCCTGACCCTCATCCTCGCCCTCTCTGTCTGTCTCCTATCGAGTCTGCCTGTGATCAGAGAGGGGAAATCAAAAGCATTGATGTGATAGGATTAAGCGCCGTCGACTCTATCCTCAGACGAACACGAGCGGTTTCCCTCCCAGACTGATTAACGCTTTGTTGCTCTGACCCGCACGGACTGGGGTTCAAAATTAAAAATAAATATGACAAAATAGCTGAAACGAGCAGCTGTGACTGACAGAAGCGGGCTACTTCTGCAGAGTTTCGGAGAGAACGCAGCGTTTTCCTCAAGGGGAGCGTGAGAAGTTTTCCTGTGTGAAAAGAAAGCGGGAGTCGGGGTCATTCTGAGGTTGAGCCAAGAGGAAATAAGGGAGAGGAAGTCAAGAAACACGTTAAATAACGACTGAGGCAGGCTGTGTCTGTCAAACGGGGACGTCGGGATTAAGACCTAGCATCGGGACCTGAGACCTGAGTGTTTGTGAAAGCCCCCCCCTGCACCCGTCTGTGAAGTATGACGAAGACGAGGGCCGGAGTGTTGGTTGTTAGTGTGGGTTTGCGTCAACTCACCATGAAATGTGGCTGGGTCAGTATCCGTCTGAGTTCCTTTGCTTCGTGGTTTTCTGGGTAGCAGGAGATCTCTTCCAGTACCTGGAGGAGGCACAGGGAGGAAGATGATGTTTCAGAAGCTGAAGATCCAGCAGCTCCTTCACACACCAGTCACCAGTGCCCTACCTGCTCAAAGACGCACAGCGTACACACTAAACACCCAAACACACACTGGACAACCTCACAGACCCCCCTGACACCGCCTCCGACATCCCACAGCCAATGAGGGACCGACTTGGAGGTGTCACTCGTCCAGGCCCCGGGGGATCTGGTCAAGGCTTTGCCCCTCCCGCTGCCCTTTGACGTGACCTGGTTTCATGTCAACTCCAGTTATGTTGAGCCTGGCTGGTGAATGTGGCATTGAGGAGGTGAGGTACACACACAAGGACGTGTGTGTCTGTGTGTGTGACATAGTAAAGGAGTGAAACCAGCATTGTGGGGTTATGGTGCACCCTCTTTTTACAGCATAGTGGTCAATCAAAGCCCTAGTATACTTCACACCAAACACTTTCAGAGCAGACAATGATTAATGACTGATACCTGACCCTGGACTTTAGGTCAATTCATTATTTCCCATTCATTTTCCTTTGAGCAACACATCTTAAACTGCATCCGTCAAATAAACAGAGATAAATCTCCATCTTCCTTCCTTCCTTCCTTTAGGACAGGACCGTACAATCTCCATTTCTGTCTTCTTCGCTTTCTTTTAATCACTAAATAAACTAGACTCCTTCAGACTGAGCTGTCCCTGAGGAAAGATAAGGATCGGGAAAGAAATGTGGAGAAATCCTCGGTCCTCAATCAGAAATGGCGGCCCCGGGTACGTGACACATGCCAGCAGAGTGTGGATGTATCGCTCCTGCAGCCGAAGCCAGACCGCAATAAAATCATGACGTGGTGAGAAATCTAGGACCAAAACACGCAGGAGCCTATTCCCCCGTTTGATGGAGCACTAGGTTCATTGTCACAGTCTCACAGTCTTATACGCTCTAAACTTGATACAGTATCGACACAGGTAACCACCCAGCACAGTGTGACAGGGGATGGACTCCAAAGATCAGAACCTTGAAGCACAGCTGGATCTGCTGTCAGGAGCTGCGGTCATACAGGAATTCATTCATCGTTCTATCACATCCAGTTATTGTAACCAGATGATGATGAAGGCACAGTCAGATCTACATAATGGCAGTAGTCTCACACCCGACTTGTTGCCCTCATTGGTTTGATCACGTGATTGATCAAACAGTCCACTGCGACCGGTCTGTCCAATCAGAGACGGATGTCCGTTCTGATAACAGGCCTGGTGTTTGTTTCTTCTCTTATCGCTCCTGCATCAAGCCTCCTCGCTCCTCAGAGCACAAATAACGGACCTGGGACGTCCGTAAAGCTGGCGGACAGGATCCATTACCGGGATAACAGAGGAGCGGGGAAGGAATCGAATAAGAACTCAAGTACGCCAGGGCGGAGTAGAATAAAAGGTGGACCGACCTGTGAGGAGGTTCTAGAAAGCGTTCATCAACCTGTCGTATCATCCTGTGTGTGTGTTTAAAGTACACCGGAGTCTTCAGAGGAAGAGTATAGCATGTGTTCTGTGAACTCATCCAGGTATTCAGCAGGTATTCACCGTCTGTATTCGCTAATCTGTAATAATCTCATCCAGTTGTCGCACTAAAAATCTCGTTCCAATTAGCATCTCTACACCATATGTTACATTAGATGAGCTGCGTCCTCTGACAGCCGCTCGCTCTTTATTCCCACTGGCACCAGTAAAGTGTTTACCGTCACACAATGGTGCCCTTCATTAGTCTGACTTTCACTTCTCGGCAGCTCAAATAGCGAGCGGCGCCGCATTCGTCTGTCATAAGCGCTACGTTATTTTGCATTGTGAACATGGCAGCGGTAGTGTGTAGTGATGTCTCTCGGGCTTACACATTCCAGATGTTTCAAAGCTCCACTTGCTTCATCTTGGGAGGAACTCTTGAGTGGAGGAAGACACAGGGAGAAGGGTTATACAGGCTCATGACGTGTCCACATTAGAGAGGTCAAAAGGTCAGATTGACGGTGCTGGTGAGAGGACAGCACAACTCCGCCCCCCGGCCCTTTAATCAATGCCAGCTGATTTCAGGTGGAGGGGGGAGGTTGTGGAATTAGTATCTATAACCAAAGCAGATGACTTCACTCAAAAAAGATTAGTTCCAACACTAACACAACACATTCAAAAATGCCAAAAGACAAATAAGGTGTGTTAGTGCAGTCAGAAACACAGCTTTGTTGAGGTTTGAAGCGGTTTATCCCTGATATATTCGGTCATAAAAGTCAATTGGAAGCTGTGGTCTGATTGGCTTAAAGCATTTCAGTGTCAGCCAGGGAAAATTTAAGAGATAGGTGAAGCAGAGGAAGAAGGAAAAGTCCCCGACGGCACAACCATTAGAGGTGGAGGTAATTTGCGGGTGAAATTGTACTTCACAGTCCCGGGCCTGTATATTTATCAAATATCTAAGTATCGCTCCAACGACATTCATCGGAAAATATGAGGCTAAAGTACCTCCCTAAAGCACCTCACACACACACACACACACACACACACACACACACACACACACACACACACACACACACACACACACACACACACACACACACACACACACACACACACACACACACACACACACACACACACACAGATATAAATGCTGGCTGCTCTCCATTTCTTATGCCTGGATAAAATATGTATTGTGAGCTGGGATGATACTGATGAATCCTAAGGAGCCACTATGCATAGGAGTTTGTTATAGGAGTGGAAGAATGTGTGTGTGTGCATGCTTGGCTTAGTGTTTGCTTCCTGCTGGGAACTAATAGGTTAGAACAAAGTACCCCGGAAGCCGTGTAGTACTGAGCTGTGCCATGATTTTTAGCGAATGGGCACAGAAATGACAACAGATCATGTGAAGCCCTGTGGCTCAGAAAGGGTTTGGCCAATGACCAAAGGCAGGACAACAAAACAAACTAACAAATCCTGGGTGTCACACACACACACACACATCCAAAAAGAACTCCTTGAAATCATAAAGAACAACTTGGAATGAATGAGGCTCCATCATCTCATTTAATTCCACAGGTTTATTAAGTTGATTACCTGCTTTAATCCCTTTTCTTTAAGGAAGGGAGGCTTTTTACAGCTCAGGCATTTTGGGACCATTCCGACTCGGAGGCACTTTATAAATGTAGGATCTGGTCTGACTATATTAGATATAACACACACGGCTAACACACACACGGCTTCTTTTAGGGCTTAAGTGGTTTGATGTTTGGTGTAGCCAGAACAAAAACTAATAAAGAGAAAAGAAGAACGAACAACGTCTTCAACCGCAAGACGTTTACTCCCTCACACTCATGCAGACAGCGTTACGTCTGTTGTGGGGTCTATCCAGCGTTCCCGATCCATCTAGACTCATTTAAGTGGGATAATGTGAACCAGGCTCTCACTCTATGAGCAGACTTTGGCTCGTTGCACTCAGTGTACCAGAGCTTTGTTGATTAGCCAGGTCTCTTTGACATGAACCAAAGCCACATAAAGCGCAGCCCGGCTACCCTCAATGGCGTTCCCTGTCTTAACAGCTCTGGGATTTAAGACGCCAGTGCTCACCCACACCCTCACTCTTTTTAATTGCTACCTCAACAAAGCACACACGACGTAAACATGTTATACTGGCAAAACTCATTTTGCTGACCCACACAAAACACACACAATGCTCGCCATTTTTCTCTTCCTCTTTCACAGATCTTGTTTTTCAGGCCGCACTCCTGCACACCAAATGTTTGGGGGCGCAATGAAGTAAACACATAAACCCAATCGAAGAGCGAGTGTGAATTCATTAAAGCCCGCGGTCAAACCTCTGGAGACCATAATGCAACTCTGTGAAAAAGGAAACAAGTCTACACCACGCAAACAACTCGCAAACACACTGCCAGTGTGTGTGTGATATACCCAGCAGCATCTCCAGTGAGGAAGGTCAAACAGAGGAGCCAGATCTTCCCTCATTCAGCTCTCTGTAAGCACAGCAGTAAAGCTGGGGTATAGCTGCTCTGACAACAGGCCTGAGTGAAAGCGTGTGAGCTCATCTACAAATGAAACCCGGGAGGTTGTGAAAGTTTAAAGGGAATTCTACAGAGAACTCAATAACTGCAGATAAACATTGGAATGATTCAATCAACTTCCTTTATGGCTGTGGGCCAAACTGAGCAGCAGATTGACCGTTTCATCCATGTGAGAAATCTCGGGGCTCAGATTTCAGGCCTGAGGTTAACATGTTCCATCCATGTTGATACAGGTTTTCCCCCAGGTGGTCCAGTTCACATACATGTAAATGTGTTTCTTGTCTGTTGGCCCGTTTCCTCACCCTTTACCCATTGCATGCAGATGGATGGATAGAAACCAAACATTTCCAATAAAAACATGAACAGATTGGCAGTTTCTGTTATGATGGTGTACGCCAACAACACAGAGCAGATATGTGGCCATTTTGGAGCGTGAATCTTTGTTGGATATATAATTTGTTTGATTCCTAACATCAACATTTCAGAAAATATATATTTAAAAGGTATTAAACAGATAATCCATGCTGTTATTTTCTTTTAAACATTTACTGAGCTGAACTGAGCAAACAAACCCCAAACAAACCCCCTGTCTTACTCGATGCTTTTCTACAGAGTTCTACTATTTACAGAAGATTATTATTAAATTACTATTACAAATTACTCGTCACAAGGAAACTAATTCATATATAATTTCCGCAATATGAGAGGGATTGAAGTATTTCCTCCTATTTCACTGAGGCCACCATGGACAAATCGCAAGACCCTCCAGTTGTACCGGGAACACACTATGAAGAACCACTATGTTAGATGAACAAAGCAGGTGAGCAGATTGATCCACAGCGGTGAAGTTAGAGCTCAAGTGAGCAAGAGGGACTACAACAGCCTCAAGCACCGACAGAACCAGGGGTTAGGTGCTCAGAAAGAAAGGTGACATCAGCGCAGCTCATTAAGCATCATTATTACATAGCACACACATCACATGACATGGGACATGGCAAACATTATGTGACTAGGGAGGGATATTCATGCAAATATGTGTGTGAGTGTGTGTCTTATTGCGTTTTCACACCGATGTGGTTCATATGTGGGGAATTGTTACAGATTTCTCCTTTGGTTTGGCGTGAACACAATAATTGCACTAAGACATTTTGGAGGAAGTGGTCTCATCTCAGCTTCCTGTTCTCAAGTGGTTTATGCTGACATGTTTTTGGTTTGTTTGAAACTCTAACGCCTGAAAACCAAACCAAACAAACGGAGAAGCAAGATGGGTAACAATTCAGCCACTGATTTGAATAATGGTAAATGTGTTTGAGAAGCACTTTACATTACATTACATTACGATCATTTTGGCAGACGCTTTTATCCAAAGCGACTTACATTACATTACCACCCTTCGCAGAGGGGGGAGCAATTGAGGGTTCTGTGCCTTGCTCAGGGGCACCTTGGCAGGGGCTCAAACCGGCGACCTTCCGGTTCCCAAGCGGAAGCTCTACCCACTGAGCTACTGCCTACCTTTAGTTTGAGTATTGAGGGCAGAGAGAGTGTGTGTGTGTGTGTGTGTGTGTGTGTGTGTGTGTGTGTGTGTGTGTGTGTGTGTGTGTGTGTGTGTGTGTGTGTGTGAGCTCATTCACCTCTTTGACTCTCTGGACAGCATCACTAGGAGCGTTTCTGATCTGCGGGGAGGTCTTGGTGTTGATCTTATCGTAGAGCTGAAACAGAGAAAAGCCAATTAATCAATCAAAGCAACCGTGACCAACAACACAACTGCGCTCCCCTCCAAAGAGCTGAGCCACCAACAGGTTTGTCCGATTGAAATAAGGCTGTTGTCATTGATGATGTGTCGTGACAGGCTTTACTGTTATTTACACAGATATTCTCATGTTGAATAAAGCTTTGAGTGATGAAGACTAACCAGACTATCATTACTGCACAACGGAATTTTATAAACAGCTCTTCGGTCCATCTCTCTATTTAGTTAGGGTTTGAAATGTTAACAAAAAGAAACCTCTTTATTGGTCTCAGTGAAGGACGACGGACATTTATGGAGACACAAGAGCTCCGTTTACAAAACCCCAGCTGACTAATAAACCATACTAAGTGGACAGACTTGTCTCGACTTAGTCAGAGACACATGTGGGTGTATATTAAGTGACTGAATATTTGCCCTCAAAAGCAATCCAAACAAAGACAGCAGCTGTATGCGTTATTCAAGCAGAGGATGACTTGTACTGAAAGATAACTGTATCATTTGAAGAAACTAATATCATATTTAGAGAAAGGCGGACGCACATCTAATGATCTGATCAGCAACTTACTGCTATACATCTGGTTTATTGTTTATCTAAATGACAGTTTGCGAGG
The DNA here is from genome assembly GCF_046128005.1 of Genypterus blacodes. Lineage (NCBI taxonomy): Eukaryota > Metazoa > Chordata > Actinopteri > Ophidiiformes > Ophidiidae > Genypterus > Genypterus blacodes. The sequence continues at coordinate 246,770 of NW_027466822.1, forward strand.
AAAGACAACATGATGTGCACGGGCGCACACAGACACAGAGACAGACACAGGCAGTCACAGACAAACACAGAGTCCTTTTGTATGAAGTGTTTCAATGTAGCCCCTGAGACACAAATTCTTCCGTTTTGCCTCTTTGAGATCACCATGTGACACACACACACAACAGCAGTAACACTAACCACTACATTCGATTTGAAATGCATTTAATGTGACTGTATTCTGTGTTGCGGTAATATTACATGACATTTCTGTAACTTATATCACACTACCTCATTTGTGAATGTTGGGAGTTCATCTCAGCAAAGTGCCAACCAGTGTGGTTTCCATTACAGATGGAAAACAAGAGAGAATCACCAGCTAATGCAATGGATGACTAAATCAAGCTGTAAAACATCTGTAGGATGATGCATTTGTGCCATTGCCTGATTGTTCACTAATTTAATTCTGGATTTCCTGTAGCTCTTTTGTGTATTTATATGCCAGTCGGAGCAGTAAGGGGTGGTACGTCATGGTTCATGTCAGGGTTCTGCAGCCTGTGACACAGGGGCCACTTCAATTGCAGGTAAACAGGATAATTCAATGACATTGTTTAAAATGTTTTTGGCCGATATTTGTCCTGACTTACCAGGACTGTGTGCCTTAAAATTGAAATGTCTTCTTTTGGATTGCCAAATAGAACTGTGTTACATTAAAATGAGGGTAATGCCTTGCTAATACATTTTCTTTGGGTGCTATTTTTCCTGCATGTCTCCACCACATTCTCTGAGCTGCTAGTTTAATGTCATAGGAAAACTCTTTCAAGGGTGAGGGTGAACTTTTCACTAACTAACTAAACATACAATTTCATGCAGAGTAACTTTCCATCTTCCATTGAAATCGGCATCAATCGACATTGCACTCTGAGAGACCCATATTAATGTGACTGCAAAGCAGAGTGTCCTCGAGCATTTCCTCACCTGGCATAAACTCCTCAAGCTAAGTGTATTCAGCAAATAATAGAATCCTATTCCTTCCACTCCATGTGTGCGCCTTGAATTTTCACTTCAATCACAGTCCTGGTTTTCCTTTTTTTCCTGGTTTGGTCTTGTTTTGTTTTGTTTTGTAAACTAACTGTGAAGAAGCCAGGATTGTGTATCACACAATGCTAACCTATGAGCCATTAAAGATAATGCGTAAAAGTTTGACAGGCACTCAGGAAGGCCCACTCATATGATGCAATTATGTCATTATGCCATCCTGCACCACGAGGAGCATAAGCAGCTAGTCTGAGCCAAACTGCATGATATCTTAATATTCTGTTACAGACAACATAAACACAGGCAAGCTTTGGTTATTAGCCTGTCTCTTTTAACTAGGAAGTCCATGGAGCTTCGTAAAACAAGCACAGGAGAACAAAAACTAACGCACTTGACTAAAGCACCTCATTATACATGTCAAATCCTAAAAATGCACACAGGGGTTTATCTGACTGACTTCAAATTAGCTTGGGGCATCTCCTGACAAAACATTCTCCCTCTAAACATATCGGAGAGAAAAACACAAAGTAAACACACTTACCCAAGAGACGATAAGAGGTTTGTTTGAAAAATCAGCGATCAAAGTCTATCATCTCTAGTTTCTTCCAGCCTGTGTGTTTGTGTGCGGTGGATGCTAATGTCAGACCCCACGCGGATGGAGGGGCGACAGCGCTGGAGGGCTGTGCTTGTTATGGATGGCACCAAGGCCCGACAATAGATGATATTGTCCTTAGCAGGCCAATGCTAGGCTGCACTCTTCTGTCTTGTGCTGTCTCCCCCCCTTCTCAGAGCAGGGCAGGGGTGTGTGACTGAGGCTGAAAGGGAGACATCTGCAGCCCCAGGCTCCCACTGATACTACTGCACACAGACTTGGCAAATGCACTCCTCCCGGTCCCCTGCAACACACTCCCAACCTATTCTGCCCCCCAGCACCTGGAACACACACAACTAAAGGCACGCTGACCTTTTTTCAGCAACCCCCTCGCCTCACTTGACTGTAATCAAAGTCCCTCTCGCTCTCATTAGTTTTAATTCCAGCCTGCTAACCCCAATTTGCTTCTCGGTGTCTAGAAAGCACTCGGAAAATCCTCCTCTAAATTACTCATTTTAATAACGGAAAATGTTGCAAAATTTGAAGGATCACCGTCTACATCAAAATAAACACAGATAGACACTCATGGGTTACAGGTATTATAGGTCAATAACAACTGTGGCATCATTCACAATGATGTCATCCATTCATATCCCCCAAGACTAGATTTTGAATACAGTCTGAAAAATGTTGTTCTGCCAAGCTTGGGGGAATGGTTGCAACTCGTGCACACACAGTCGCACACATGCAAGCTCTCCAATTATAGTAGCGCAAGATAAGAGAAGTTCCATTAGTACCTAAAGATCTGTTGACAAACCTGGTGATGTGCAGTGTTTATGTACTAGCTGGCTGCTATCATGATTATGAGTTTGACTATCAGCACCGACTTTACTGATTTGCCATTTCAGACAGATACTGCCTCTTCTCAGAGTGCTGTGGTCTCATATGTAATTACTGTATCTTATCATCTCTGGTGCTTCACAGGCACATTACCTCTCACCTCTACTTCCTCTCCATGGCCACAGTCTTATCACATCTACTTACATTTTACTTCAACAACTTCAACCTTCAAGATCTAAACATGTTTTCTGGTTTGTTGATATTGTTTGACCAGTTTGAGTAGTTTGCATTCTGCTGCTGATATTACAGAAGCTCTATGATGAATGTGGAACTTGCTGCACACACATGTGACATCAGAGCCCTAATATGGTATGAAATCGTGAGGAGTAAACAAGCCTGGTGTGAATGTAGAAAGACTGACCGTGTGCCCAAAAACGTCCCAATTCCAGCCATAAAAACAAACCGGAGAAGACGGATTTTGACAGTCTACTGATGTCCATTGAAAGTTGATTGCTGAGTTTTTAATGTTGCCTATAGGTGCAAGCACAATAACTGATACAAAGGTTGCAAAGCATGCCATAGCCTCAGTGAGAGAGAAAAGAGGGGACAACATTTTGATAATGAAATAAGGCGATCTGCTTGAACACAAAACATACTGCCTTTGTGTCTGATCTGATATCTTTCAAAGCTTTGTGTTTTCCATTTAGTGGTTTTCATGTCTGGCCAATAAATATTGTCTCAAACTGACAGAGAAACATTTATATTAAGGAGATGAAGACAGACAGAAAAAAGCGAGAGTCTGGACAAACACATTTGTTTGGGGGAATAGAAAACAGAATGATGCTTGTGAAAAAGATAAATGATGCTCTCAGAGTCTCAGACAAACTGTCAACAAGCCAACAATTACTGTCCTCGCTTCGATCTCAAATCTAGCCTCTGTGCGGCTGTGGTCGACTGGGATTGTAAGACCCAATATGGTGACGGTGTGGTGAACCAGTTGTCATGTTGACACCAATGTGGTCGACAGCCTGCGCCTGTGATCTACAACTCAACTCTCTCTGCCAAAACGCCTGAATCAGAGAGAGGCTCAGCAGTCGGACGTTCGTCAGTTTAGCAGTTTGCGTTCTGCTGCTTTTTGTTGGAGGCACACTGGGGGAGAATATAATGGCACATCAACCATGAGCACTCCTGTGTGTGAGTGGATGTGTGTCGCTGGGATGGAGCTCTGTCTGACACCGTCTCTTATTCACTCTATACATCTTGATTCCTCAAAAGGGGAAATAATACTGATTTCCGCATTCTCCATGATGTGCGATTGCCACTGAAATCTTTTCACATCCGTGGAAATGTGCACTTCCTCATATACAATGTGGCTGTTAAAAATGTAAGCTGAAATGATCACTTCACCAAAATGTCTTGGTTTGTAGCTTTCAATGATATGGATATAAAGTGAACTCTGACGTTTTGGCACCACAGACAGAGAGATAGAAGCCTGATGATATACAGTATGTGTGTCATCTGCATAATTATGGGAAGTTCAGATCTGGGCAAGTTGGATGTTGAAGAGTCCAAAAATGGACCCTTGAGGAACTCTGAACATCATTTTTGTTTGCTCAGTCATAAGAGCAGACTGACACACACAACTGTCTATCCTATAGAGACAATTGTGTGTGGACTTAAACCAGTCCAGTCACTGTTCCATCCAGTTTACTAGTTGGTCTCTCAATATGCTATGGTCAATTGTATCAACGCAGCACTGAGATCCACTGCTACATTAACGAACAAATTTGTTGGATGCCATTTAAAACCTTAACAAAAACTGTCTCAGCTCTGTGGAAAGCCAGAAATACACCACAACAGTTGTGTTTAATGTGTTTACTTTTTAAATGATTTTGCTTAATAATGGCAAGTTTGATGCAAGCCTTTAGTTATGAAGGCATCCACATTGTTCTCTTTTGAGAGGCTTGGTAATTGCAGTTTTCAGGGCATCTAGGGTGCAGCCTGAAAGCAGAGGCGTGTTGACTGTTTGGAGATGCTGCCAGGCAATGAAAAACATCTTTCATTGTCAATAGGTTCCATTTGTGTCATGTAAACGAAAGTGGATATGGAGGTACTGATAGTTTGTCCAATTATTCCAAAAAGCAAGCGAAGTCACATGCATTAGTGTTGTTTTTGTTGATAATATCAGATAAAAACTACAGCCTTGCATGTTTCAGTTTAAAGTGGAGGCAGTTTCATCAGCTGGAAATGAATGCGAAGACACAAACAATGTGTCCGTAAACAAGTCACACCTTTGCAATGATTGACATTTTAGATCTTGTCTTCTGAAAGAAATCAGCTCTTTTCTGATTCAGCAGCTGCAACGTGGGGGATTCTTGCCAGACACTGGTTTGCTAGCCTCATATATCTTGGGCATGTCTAATCAGGTGTAGGTTCACTTCAGCATAATAAGTTTTAGGGAGAAAAACAAAGCTCTCAGGTCATTTCAGGACCTCTGTGTTTGTTTTACTGGATGCATTTCGAGGACAAGGTTTTGACACTCTCACAATGTTCACCACACTCTCCTATATTACACTATAAAAATAAGCAAAAGCATCATGTGTACTGAAGGAGGAGGGAATGTAAACTTGTTTTTCTGAGAATCTTGAAGCTCAGTGGTGTCAAGTAATGTAAAAAAACATTTAGTAGATGCGCACTGGGAGCAAATGACATTATACTTGTGTTGCTGTATCTTTTCCCTCAGATCTTAAGTGAATGAAGTTTTTGTAGATATTACCGTAATTTTCGGACTATAAGACGCACCTGACTATAAACCGCAGAAGCTCAATTGAATGATGTGTACATATATAAGCCGCACTGGACTATAAGCCGCAGTTTTTTTTAATGTTTAATTACCATATGTAAGGGTTCGTGCACAGAGGGGATTGTCGGGAAAGAGGCGGCTGTTTGAGGAAGCTCCCATTTATTAACATTTCAACAAACAAGTTGCATATTTGCATAACGTTTTCAAGTGTTACCATTTAGTGCAATAGTAGCTACAGAACATGTACTATGCATTGTAAACTGTACTGTATCACATAGCGTTTCAGACACAAACTTTTCAACTTTCAAACTTAAACGGTGCGCTCCCAGCGCACGTACCGGCAGTGATCTACAGCAGTGGTCCTTGGCATGAAAAAGATTGAAAACCACTGATCTACATTATAGCCTACAGTAGTACCCTAACAAAAAACAAAGCTTACAGCGCTTGACGAGGCAATATCAATTTCCATAATGAGGGTGTCTCACAAACTGTCTCGCTCTCGTAATGTCCGTCTGTCTCGCAGTCGTTCTATCTCTCGTACCATTCGCGGTTCCACTTTTACTTTTGCGCGCTCTTTTCCGGACTGTAACCTGTAAAATCCATAGATTTAGGAATTCCACTAGTGGCCGTTAGCTGTAAAAATCCATAGATTAGCCGCACCGTTATATAAGCCGCAGGGTCGAAAAATGGGGAAAAAGCCGCGGTTTATAGTCCGAAAATTACGGTACTTATTCCTTTCCGGTGTGTTTCTTAGTTCTCTTCCTGCTTCTTGCTAATTCAACACTGGCTACAGGATGACTCACTGCTGTGTTGAATTACTTAAGAATAATCTACATCATTGTGGTTGATATTTCCCAATTATTCTTCATGTGGTGTTGCGTGTGAAACTCACGTCAAGCAGTGTGTGTAGATGCTGGTCCTGGAAAACACTGTGGAGGAAATCTAGATCCTTTTCACTGCAGTCTGTCAAAGCGTGGATCTCCTCTAAACTGTCCAGCACCTGAGACACAGCCCCTGTAAGGATGCACACACACACACACAAATAGTCACCTGATGGTTCTCTATACTCCATTTCCATGAGCATGCATATACACTCAACGCAAACACTAAAAGATTTTCTAAATTATTGTGCCCGATTGGACTTTATAAGACTACTAAGCACATAACTTTATCACCACAACACACAAAGAGTCAACGGATACCTACTTTCTGCTGCCAGAAGTCCTAAAAGGTGGGAAGCATTAACAGAAACAAAACAAAACACATCTCACAAATTAACAGAAGCGTTAATATCCATGTTGAAAGCAGTTTAAAGTAACTACAACAGCAGTACATAGCCAGTAAATTATCTGCAAACCCTGTGACAGCTCATAATTGTTGAAACTGGTAAACACATTAAAATTAATCAAACTTGCACAAATCCTTAGTCAGTTCATATGTGATGGGGAAAAGCTTATCCAAAGTCAAACATGACTAATTCATTATAAACAAGCCTTCAAATAACAAAAGTGTAGCAACAGTTGTTTGGCAGCCCAGTAGGTGGGAGTGTGCAGACAGTACTAATGAAGTAAACAAATTTGATCAGGTTTTATAAGTGAAAGAGAAGGCCACATCCTGTCTCTGCATTTGTTGAATCTATGTATTCAAAGCAGGCAGTGTGAAAAGAGGAAACACACTCTTTTGCTTGTCAACAAATTGCCATTGTGTGTCTGACGAGGATCAGCTGATGAAACATTCGATTTTTGTCAGAGAGAAACATGGGGCTGTTTGTTTTGTTGTTCTGTTTTAACAATAAATGTACCAAAGCAGGGAGCAGTGACATATGCTTAATCTGAGTGAAATACAACAGTCATGGTGCAGAGAGAATCAGAATGAGATGAAACTAACCAGGAGGAAAAAAATAAGCAAGAGTGTTTGTGACTTGTGTGTATGTGTGTACCTGAGGAGGTGGGGTCCTCAGAGAAGTCGTGGAGTTCCTCTGGAGGATCTCCATAGAAAGAATTAAACTTGTGACTGGACACTGCAGCCAGCACAGCACCCTGAAATGCAAACAAAGCAGTAGAGGAGCACAGTGGGATCTCTATCTGTGTTTGGGTGAGCACTAGTCATTGAGCAGTGCAAATCTCACTAAACAAACCTCATGCTCTGCAAAATGTGCAGACATGTGCATGTTTGATATCTATCTAAGCTTGAATCTGTTGGGCCTGTGTGCAATTGCAAACCTTGAGCTTTCTCCTGGCATTGAACTTCCTCAGCTGCTCCACGGTCTCGGGCAGGTGGATTTTGTAGGCATAACGGTCCCTCTCCTTCAAAATCCAGTAAAAGACATAACTTAGTCGTGTTAGGAACAAATGAGAGCTTTATTTTCATGCAGGTGAACGGCACGTGGCACAGCTTTGTGTCGGCAGATGTGCATTTTCCTGCGCCACCATTGCATTTTCCAGAGGAGAGAGGAGAGAAGCAGCGGTGCACTGCATTTCCACCCCTAAATCTGGTTTATGGAATTTTTGGTAATGGCAACGAGTTGGCAAAGAGAGAGAACAGTGAAAGAGTAGTAGCCCACACATTCTTTATCACAGACCTCCCACTACCCACAATTCCCATCTGGCAGGAAAGGTTTCAAAATAAGTGAATTCACCGAGTGCATATCTTACCAAGTGAAAGGGAAGTCATTGAGGGGAGGCAAACAAATAAATCAGTAAATCACCTCGAGAGGGGAGCGAGAGGAGTCCAGCTATGCAACCTCCGCTGGGTTAATATAGGCAGTACTCAAGCTGAATAAGATTGATAGAGATGAGAATCTCTTCAAGCCAGCTGTTTTGTTGAAGGGAGAGAGAAGAGTTTCCATTTCAATAAAACGAAGTGTCTGGCCAGTAATGTGGTAAAAACCCAAACTTTTTGATTGCATAAGAGGAAAGAAATTTTCGGGGGCAGTAGTCCAAGTAAAGCTGTGAGGGTGTTGAGTTCAATGTCAACATTAAGAAAAAGCTTTAAGAAGTCAGGCAGTGTTGGACAAATGTGAATGATTTGGCGACACTCTATTGCATTTGTCAGTAACGTGGGTCTTTTATCTTCCCATGTGACTCATTTTGGGTTTTTGGTTCATTTTCAGTTCTCTGTGCATGTTGGACATGATCAGAGCAGGACAGCGACACGTCTCCTAGTGTGCAACTGAGTTATGTGTAACCTACCTCTAAAATCTATGGAGGGACACTTATTAATGTCTGCAATCTCACAAAAAAAACGTTTTATGTATGTGTAAGTCTTGACTGCCCGGTTTACTTTCATCATACATTGTTCAACCAGCACACACATGAAACGTCAGAGCCACGATCGAAACCTGCCTTCACTTCCTTGTGCCATATCTCACCCACAGCATCCTGCATGAAGTTGAGCTGCACATCTGAGGCCTTTCTGTTTTGCTGACATTTGCTGACTTGTGTGTGCTTGTCACAGAGCAGTAAAAACACTTGTGGTAGTTTGTAAGACACCGTATTAACCAGCGGATTAAACTTTGTCTTGTAGTAAATCTAGTTACACTACCCACCAGAGTGACCAGGCCCGATAGAAAAGGCACATCAGCAACATACAGAAGAAATCAAAGTATGTGTGTGTGTGTCTGTGTGTGTGTTAGTGGCTATGTACCTTGAGCCAGGGGTGGTTGAGGGCCTCATAGACGGTGATCCTCTCAGCGGGGTCCAGCATCAGCATGCGCCGCACCAAGTCCTTAGCGCTCTCTGAGATGTGGCCCCACTGCCGCGGATTCATCTAAACCCACACACACACACTTTCAAATAAACTGCGCTGTGATCATGGACCACAAAACAATGGACGCCGTTCTATCCGAGCAGACATCTGAGCCACGTAAGCTCATGATGTCATTCTGTGACGAGCGGCTCCGTGTGCACAAAGATTGCTTTTCGCTAACATTCCACACAAATGAGTTTGATGTGTATTTACGGCTTATAGCTGTGAATCACAATGTTCTCATATCCCAGCAAACCCACCGTGGCTGCTGTTCAGCTATTCACTGTCTGTGAAGCGGATCACAGATGACATCACCATTACGGTCAGTCTCTGCTGTTCAGTGTAGAGAGACTGGTTCAAATTAAAACGGAGCCGTACAGCATTACGGATATACGATGTCAGTTTTGTTTAAGGGTATAGTTAGAGGCTTAATTGTGGAGTCTGACACCTATAATATGGTTCCTCCTAGACACAAGGCTGAGGAGGTTTCTCCACCTAACTCCTGACCTTGTATTTGCCCTTGCAGATAGCTTCAAATAGACGCTCCTTGGTGCCGTAGAAAGGCAGACAGCCCGAAAGGAGGATGAAGAGGATGACTCCGCAGCCCCACACATCCACGGGTTTACCGTACGGCTCCCTCTTGACCACTTCTGGGGCCATGAAGTGAGGGGTGCCCACCCGACCTGGGGTTGGATAAAAAAGACGGAGTGAGTGAATAACAGTGTGCAGGAGAACAGGAAGGCACTGGGACAGAGAATGAGACAAGCATGCTCAAATTTGGCAACAAATTGTGGCATCTTAACTGAAACAGAAAATAAGATAAAATAATACTTTATCCGTCCCACAAAAGGGGAAATTTAGATTGTTACAGCAGAAAAGTGGAAAGTGCGAAACAATAAAAGGCATTAGGGGCAATAAAGGGCATTAAAAAAATAAGAGCCTAACAAAAGTACAACAATTTATGCAAATGTCATAGCTAATATGAATTCAACACTGATAAACAGAATTTGGATGATATGACTGAAGGTTCTGGGGAAGTGTGAATACATTTTTTTTCCATCAGTGCTAGAAAGAGGAAGTGATGGCTTCCTCCTTTAGAACTTGTGATTGTTGAGTTTTCGACACCATGACCATTACGTTTTCCTGTCGACATTTCCATACTTCCAAATGTGTCAGTGAATTGACTTTTGATCACTGTGAACCTTTACAAAGCTCATACCTCCAATTTGGTCTTTTTGGTTTTACTGTTGTCGACGGATAACACTACATTCGAATATCTGCGTTTCACAGTGTGGAGGGGAAAGGAGGGGCTTGTGTGGTTTTGGTGTGTGTACGGTACCTCCTGCCACCAGTCCCGATTCTCCCAGCTGGATGGCGACTCCGAACCCCCCCAACTTGACGGGAGCCGAGTTCTCCTTGGACGCCAGCAGCACACAGTGAGGCTGAGAGTGAGAAAACATAACGATGATTTGATGTTTCGGCTTCGGCAAATTAAAGACAAACTATAAACTATAAATACATACTGCATAACCGGATGTGCGAGACACACCCAGCCACCCATCGACCCCTGAGATCTTCACATATCCTCTTACCCTCTGCTACCACACATGAATGACTAACAGGATTGGAGATAACATCATAAGAACACATACATAAAACTAAATTGTAGATTTTGGCAGCAACTTTATGTTCTCCCTTTGCCAAGTTTATCCACTTTCTCAATTTAAGTTTCAGAGTTTCCCACCAATAAATTGTGATCGTTCATATGTCACTTCACACGCCAAAGTAACAACAAAAGAATAGTACAGACAGTGTTAAACACCACAATACAGTAAAGATCCCAGCCAGACTCAAAACCCAGAACCTACTTTTTGCGCAGCAGCAGAGCTACTAATGCTTCACTAATGCTATTAACTTTCCCAGGATCAAGTCATTCCACAATAACTGCTCTGATCTGAATAGCTATCTTCTAATACTCTCAAAAATGTTCCCACGGATCTTATCATGTAAATGCCTGTGGCTGCACATGAATCTTAAAAGTCTATCGAGCAGAGCAACATAATATTAAAATCCTCATGTAAAAACGACTGATTTCAGTAAAGGGTGAACAATGAAATGAGACTAATGGAAATCAATTTTTATAGGGCACATTCACTTTTACTGATGTGATAGTAAAATACCAAATGCAGGCAATCCTCTCTCAGCCTGTTTCAGCCTGTGGATTAAAATAGTTGCTTAACAAGTTGAGGGTTTGTTAATGGGGTGACAACTAACGCTTTGTAGTTTCTGTATTCTGACGGTTCGCTTTTGTTATTATAGGGACAAACTGTGGTATTTTTGGAGCGTTTCTCACACACAGCTGGCTATTCTCAGCAAATACAGCCATATTACAATCGGAGCCCAAATGTGGAAAGTATACTGCATACGCAAGTGCCACAAGCTCTGTGTGAGTGTAATCAGAAGCCCTGTGCTGAGCCCAGCCCATTCTTGCCTTGTCTCAACCTCTGTTCTGCAGAATGATTGCGAGAAAAGTGGGGGTTGACCACAGCTAGACGTTTTCTCTGCAAAATCATCACCACATTCTGCACTTCAGCATTTCACTGTCTACTTTCGGCAGCACAGCTGGTGGCAGCGAGCTTTTCACAAACGGCAAGGGTTAATAGAGAGAATATGAGCTAAGGAAGGGGAGTTGACACAATATTGCCTTTTAACCTTATCACAAAACTCAACCAAGGATGAAGCAGAACTGAAGACTGGGTGTAAAATGAAAGGAGGAAATTGTCTTGAGCTATACATCTATTCAGGATGGTATGGTCTCTTCTACAGACTGAACGGGAAGGAAAACGCTGGAGTGAGTCAGACAGAGGGAAAGTAAAGACTGCAAATACCACAAGGGAGCTCCAATTCTCCAGCGGAGAAGTGAGTGTGTGAGCCAGGGTTTTAAAAAAAGGAGAGGTAACAGCCATACAGACTTCTGGAAGGACTTTTGATGGATGTATAGGTGAGTACGCTGAATCGTTTCTCTGATATATTTGCAACATCTTTTCACTCATTGCATTGTCTGGGATATAAAAGTTGCACGCTGCGAACAAAGCAGACTGAGGTTCTTTTTTACGTTCCGATGTCTGTTTCATTTTTCTGATCTTTTGTTTCACAATCCTCAAACTGAACCCAGTCTGTGCCTATTGTTCAACCGGTTTGCCACAAGCTTACATCGGCTCTTCCAAAATGTATCCCTATCGGATTATTTATAGATCACTTCATTTCATTTATCAAGTTAGAATCGGTCAACTTGGGTGCTGCATCAATGCTTTTGCTTCTGAGGCTTGACAGGACCGGTTGGTTAGGTTTGTAATGCTGCTGTGTGATATGTGATTGATGAGATCTGGAGTAATGCCAATTTAAGACAAAGTGATAAAGACACCCAGGGCCATCACACACATCTGTGCCAAGTCTAAGACTTTCCCGTGTGAACTGCAATTTACACCAATACACACTGTGGTGGATTTAGTCTCTTTCATTCATAATGTCATCTTTTCCTTGTGCAGGATCAAAAACACGCACCATGACAGAAGACGTCACCACCACAACCACCAGCCAGTTCGCAAATTCCTCTGCCCATTTCCTAACCACAAAGACCAGCTGGGTGAACGTAAGCGTGACCTCTGACCTGAGACAAAACTGCACCCTGGACGACAGCTCATTGCAGCTTCCATTGGCGATCCTGTACTCTCTGCTCTTCGTCCTCGGTCTAATAGGAAACTTGCTGGCACTGTGGGTGTTCTTCTGTGTCCAATCTAAGAAGAACTCTATACGCGTGTTCCTGATCAACACAGCTTTTGCAGACCTGCTTCTGGTGGTTTGTCTGCCCTTTAGGATTCTCTACCACAGCCAAGGGAACATTTGGGAACTGCACCCCACCTTGTGCAAAGTAGTGGGCAACCTCTTCTACATGAACATGTATATCAGCATTACCCTGCTGGGGTTGATCAGCGTAGATCGCAATCTGAAGATTCATCGTGGCGCAGGCATGCAGCGCAAACTGCACACCACAAGGTGGAGCAGCATCATCTGTGCAGCCGTCTGGTTTGCAGCCTTTGCCACGATTTTGATGTTCCTTATGTCAGAGAATCACTCAGAGACAAACAGGTTGGTACCATCCTCTTGTTGTCGTTTCAGAAGAACGTATGATATGAGCGGCATGAGCTGACAGTACATGTATTCATCTTTCCAGGTGTTTCCACTACAAGCAGCTGCACAATGTTAAGTGGAAAGCATACATCAACCTCTCCATCGTGGTTGTCTTCTGGATTGTTTTCGTCTCTCTGGCGGTGTCTTACTGGAGGATTGCCCACAAGCTCCTGAGGACATCACGGCAAAAACCAGACTTGCCCAATGCAGCCCGCTACACTCGGACTGCCTGGAAGTCCTTTTTCATCCTGTTTCTCTTCACCATCTGCTTTGTCCCCTATCATGTGGTCAGAGTGTTCTACATCAAGTCACAGATAACGGACACTTCTTGTTTCTGGAGGGGTGTGGCCGATAAAGCCAATGAGGTGGCTCTGTTGTTTTCTGCCCTGAACAGCTGCTTGGATCCGGTTTTGTACTTCCTGTTATCCTCCTCAGTTAGAAAGGAGGTACTGCGATTGCTGAGCAACGTGTTGCACGTCAGAGACAGTGGAGTCAATGGAAGCAGCTCCAGTGTAGAGCTGAGAATGGAGCCTGTGAGAGGAAAGCCATCTGTCAGCTTCGTCAGCACTTCGAGGGAGAAGATGGATATTAGACCAAGACTGTCTGGGACAGGACAGGTTCAATGAAGATAATGAAAATATAAGAGTCGTCCATTTGGGTCCTTAAATGAAGACTGACACTGACATTAATACTTTGAATCCGACACACGTAAAGGTTGTGCTCATTTGTTTTCCAGGTGCTCTTGTCAAATTTAATCACAACTTGTAATTAAACTGGTATACAGGGATCATATTTCTGTTAAGAGTGGATCTTGGTGCATATCCAAAATGTAATAATGACACCTCCATTAAAATGAACAAAAGCATTTTAGCTGCCAGTTAATAACTCAATAACCAAATAAGATGCAGATTCTGAACACAATGACCAACAACTATCATAAAAACGGCTCACCGACACAAAATAAGTGAAACTCCATCAGGAAGCCACTTTACAAACACGAACTGTAAAGAGATATCACTCTGCTATAATAAACCGCTAAATGTTTGAATGGCTTAGAAAACATTACCCTCTACAATTCCACATAATACTCGTATAGTGTAATAACAATGACTGCTGAACCACATGAAGCAAAGGCCAAGGTTACACAACAAGGATCAACAAATCAAGTTGTGTCAGTGTTGTTTTTTATCTGACCAAATTCAGTCAAATGTGCGGTTGAGTTCTAGTGAAATTAAAGCAGTGCGACCTGCGGCTGAGCCGACAGACAACGAGCAACAAAATTGTTGGTCAATTGTTTCAGACGAAACCAAAGGAAAGGAGGCGGCAATTCAACCGCATCAAAGCCTGAACTGTTATCACAAATTACACTGGCGATCACAAGCTGGGGATCTTTGATTGAGATGAAAGCATGAGGTCGACTGTGGGCTTATGATATAAAAACAAGTACATGATGACTGTGTCTGGACTATGCATATATTGATGTACTTCTACTTGCTTTCTTTAATAACCTAAACAAAAACACAAACAAAATAAAAAGGCAAAAGTTATTGTTTTATTTATTCATGAGCGTTCAACTCGTTTAATTAATCCGTCAAAACACTTTCTGATGTAGGAAACGATGACAGAGACATTTGAGCCCCTTCAACATACTCAATACTCTTTGCTTCATAGCCAGCTGCTGGAATACTAGCACCACCCTTAGGCAGCATCAATGCAGACAGTGAAGAGAGTTTGCTACTGAAGATCGCCCTCTACTGGAATAATATCAAAGGAGAGAGAGAGAGTGAGAGCGAGAGACAGAGAGAGAGATGAAAAGGAGAATGAAATCCAAAGGCATCAGAATAGTTATGACGACTTATAATGGATTGAACTAAAAATCAGGAAAACTTATACTGGTTATATCATAATGTGATGAGCTGCTATTGTGTACGTACAGAAACACAACACCACATCTCCTTTTCTGTTCTGAAGAAGTATACTGTGGGAAAGTACTGACAAGCTCCACCCACAAACCAGTGTTCAGAGATGTAATGAACAAACTTCTTCTTTCTCGACATAGGGTTAGAACCCACACAGATCCCTCATAGTTTTCATAACTCTCGTCTTGTGTGCGTGTGTGAAGAGTAAAGTGGACGAGCTTTTAGACCGATCTCGTCACCGCATGTTATTGGTACGTAAGAAGCAAACTATTATTCAGTGTGTAATGCCGGCTATATCATATTTACACTGATGTTGTTTTTGTTTGTTGATGTCTGTTTTGTTTTGTTTTTTTATATGTTTTATGTTATATGTTGAACGCACCGAGGACCAGAGCTAATTCCTTTTAAGCGTAAACTTAATTGGCGAATAAAGCTATTCTGATTCAGATTTTGTCATCCTACACGCTTATTATGAAATACAGTTGTAGGAGGAAAAAGTTGCAATTTAAATGTGTGAAATGCGCAAAGCAATGTGGACATGACATGACAGAATATTCAAACTGAATTTAATATTTAAGAATGAAGCTATTTGTTTTCATTTACATAGCATGTTTATGTGTCTATGTATGTTAATTTAAAAAAACATAAAAAGAAACATACACTGCCTAATAGGGCATCTGGCACATGAAAGCTGTTTTTTCTCTGAGTGGTGAGAGCGGGTCTTTTTTTAACACATGGCAGGGGGCTGTGTTAAGATAAGATCTTTGCATCATTTACATATACAATCTGTGTGGTGTATTGCTGTTCACAGTTTGCAAGAACAGGAAATTGGTTGGACTGGAAAGTGTGACACAGTCAAAACAATGATCACCACAGCATGAATGTTTGATATACTGTAGCATTGTACTGCTCTTTGAAGTAATCAGGCATGACTCATTTATCCTTTCTCTGTGCACATCCTTCACTCTTGCACCCTTACAGATCGACTGAGTTTACATCTAGCACATCCCCGATGGATAATGCTTCATCTCGGTTGCCTCCCCCATCTACACTCCCTTCTTTCGCTCAGTCCCTCTGCCCCACCTTTGCCACACACTTCCTCCTTCCCTCCCTCTATATTTTGCTCTTCCTCACCGCTCTCCCAGGCAATGCCCTCTCTCTGTGGGTCTTCTGGCTATTCTCCGCCACCAAATCCACCAACCACGTCTACATGTCCCATCTGAGTGTTTCCAACCTGCTGCTGTCCCTCACAACACCCTTCCTCGCAGCCTATTTTGCCAGCGGTTCAGCCTGGCCGCGAGCCGGAGTCCTGTGTCTTTTCGTCGTGCATGGTATCACCCCAATGCTCTACATCAACATCTACATCAGCCTCATGATCATGACTTGGGTGGCACTCAGTCGATTTGCTACCCTTATCCAGCACACTCATGCCTCCAGGCCGAGCAGCTTCACAATCCTGCTGCCGCACTCCTTCTTCACCAGCGTCACCAAGGCCTCCTTTGCCACCAAGGTATGTGCCACAGTGTGGGTGGTGACAGTAGGGAGCATTCTGCCTGTGACGGTGTTCTATTCAGTGAATGAAGCTACGAGCGGCAATGTTGGCAAGAATGGAGAAAGTCAGGAAGGAGGAGGCACAGAGGATGAGCAGGTGTGCTACAACGAAGCAGTGGAGATCGGTGGCAATGGGTCCAAGGCTGGCCAGCTGCCTGCTATTGTCCTCTTCTATTTGTGTTTCCTGATGGTGCTGCTGTCTTACATGATAGTGTTAAAGCATATCAGACGATCGAGAAGCAGCACCACAATCACAGCGTCCTGGCGCCTGCTGGGCAGGGTGCAGCGCAACATTGTGGTCATCCAGGTGCGTATGATCTAATTGTTTTAGGGCCTAGAATATATTTGCTGCAGTGACTATAATAAGCTCACCATCCGTGTCTGTGATTGATATTTCAGTTTGCTTTCTGCGATAGTAACAGTGCCTTTGTTCCTCCAAGGTGATTCTTACTGTGTGTCTGTTGCCATACCACATCTTCAAACCCATCTTCAATGTTATGTCCAGTGACCATCAGCTGACTAGTCCGGGGGAAAGCCTATCTGCACCTGGTGTAAACACCACAAACCAGTGCCATCCTCTTTCACAACTTGTTGAGGTAACTAGGTTTGGACTCTAGATGACACTAGTTAACTGTAATGATTGACGGCATAGTTTGAAATGTTCGGAAAATCACCTGCCCAAGTGCACGAGTGCTGATGTTGGTGTGCCATTGTGTCCAGGCAGGATCGAATTTCATATATCTACTACTAACACTAACGTTCCTGTCCCATAGCTGAAGAACAGCCTGGTGCTTCTGGCTGCATTAAGGAGTTCAACCGACCCTGTGATGTATTTCCTGTTGGACAAGACCTTCCGCAAGCACATTGTCAGCCTTTTAACATGCCCCCCACATTCCTCAGCAATGGCCGAATACGATCAGAGGACTGGAGCGTTACGGGTGACAACTGAAACCCCCACGGGGGGGCAGAGCCATGAAAGGGATTTATAGTCTGTAATGAAATGTATAATGTGAAAGCCTCTATGGCAAAGCAAAATAATGCAATTTTAATGGAAATTGTGAAGGGATTATTTCACCTGTAAAATATCTGTCAGATGCAATACCACCTTATGAATATTTGATATGTGTCATCTACTTTGGTCGTAACTGTGTGTAAATTATTGCGCATGGATGATCAAGTACACCCTTGTCTTTGTGTGGAATGTATGTGACATTGTACTGAGTGAGTACTGTATAGTCTAGTGCTTGCATGTGTGTGTCCCAAGGGGTTTGGGCCTTCAGGGTGCAGCAGACTGATAAGAGAATCAGACATCTTACAGCGTGTCTTCCCACACAAGAGGAGGAGTAATAACTCACACGATACAGAAAGAGGGGGAAGAAATGGAGAAGAAAAACAATGGCTTAAGTGGAACATGTGATGTAGAACCTGTATTATCTGATAAACTTAATTTCTGCACATAGAATCTAATCTAATAGAAAAATTGTGAATTTGAAACGGATTTCAGGAGCAATATGATGACATCCTTCACCTCTTTCATGTTTCTAAGCCCAGAGGGGAAACTACTACTTTTACACTGTCTGCATGCTGTATATCTTGTTCTACTGAGGTCATTCTGAAATTAAACAACAAACACAAACGTAAATAATACACAGACGATCAAAAACATGGTGCTTGGGGTTAGGGTTAGGGTTTTCAGGCTGAAGGGGTTAAACAGTTAGATAAAAGTGGAAAATGTCATGCACTAATTGGCTGAGAGAAATCCATTAATGAATGATCAAGATTGTTATTTATACCAATTTCCCAGTTGTTCAGCTTCATTACATATGCAGGAAGCCCCCCCACCCCATCAAAGAGGGTTAATTAAACCTCTGTGTGTTGTATTGTAAATGTACATGTGTGGGTGTACGCGTGTGTGTATTCTCACATTCGCTTCTTTGTGTGATAGCAGGAAAGCTCCCTGCAGAGACAGCATTCATTAAAGTGTGTGTTCACTGTTGTCTAAGTCACACACACACAATGATTGCTTATTGTTCTCGTTTGGCACTGCAAAGAACAGTGAAAGGCCATCACCGTTCACGTTCAAGAAATATGACGACGTGGGTTACATTAAAGACAGAACATAAAACAGTAATGACCCAGCAAAGATTAGCAGGAAGGCGAACAAAATCAAGCTACAAGCATAACGCCTTAACAATAACACTGCTTCAGATAAATGCGACCAACACCGTGGAACAGTAAGGTGTGACACCGCCAGCCAATGAAGACCTGGGCTGGATGGGTGCAAAGAGCAGCTGCAATGAGTCAATGTCACAGGTTTTAGAATCTACACCCTAAGGCTCATTGGATGCCATTATAGAAGCCATTAGCTTTGCCTGTACAACCACCCATCAACACACAAATGGCACTAACAATGCTGCTAATAGCCATGTGTGTATGTGTGTAACACAAACAGACCGTAGAGGCCCCAGCACCATTTTACCTTGTAAAAACATCTGACATTCAAGTATTCAGTGGGGAAATAAGGCTCCTCTGTGTCTGTCTCAGTTCCGTCTATTCATATGTAGAATGTAGCATTTGCTCCGCAGCATTCCAGATACAGCCAAGGACCGAGACTGAGAAACACACACACCATGGATGGCAGAGAGCTAGTTGAAGCAAGTCCTTTTGAAATTCGTTATCTGTATTCCAGTCCAGATCTCAAGGCATTATAAAGGCCACAGTAACAATGACATGAGGAATTAGGTTTCAATTAGTTCAAATGAGCAACTGCTTCAATGCTAGTGGTATATAGAGTATATGTGCAATAAGCTAGAGGAAATAAATGGCACAACTCACTAGAACTGGCTAAGTCTCTTAAACAGAGAATACAAAGCACTTCCACTTCCATTTGACTACAACTTGGCAAAATTCCAATCCTTTAAAGAACATTTCAATTGCAAATGGTGCAATGACCGCAACCTGATGAGTTAATTGTGTAACGTGTGTGTGTGTAATATAAGAGATGAAAATAATAAAACCTTATAGTGACGACGACAAGTTTGAATGAGATCAGCGCTGGAAATCACAGCAGGAACATGTCAACTTGTCCTCCAGTAATTTGGTCACCATTACAGTGAAAATAACCATATTTTTTGAATTTCATTCTTACAAATTCAATCAATTATTTACTGCAAACAGCACAACTAGTACAATAACTGATATGCACTTCAAAACAGCTACATAATGTGCATCTGCTTGCACAAGGGAGGAAAAGGCTCTGAAGTTCAACAGAAAAATGATCAGCAGGGTCAAGATGACCTCAGCTATACATACAACAACTATGAGTAAGCAACAGGAAATGACTGCTCAGCACAGGAAACAATCGACATCACAAATTTTCAAGGAAACTTTGTGCATTCAGTGTAACACCCCACAAAATGAACTCTCTCTCTACAACTGAACACCACCACAAATATTCACGACACAAAAGAAGCATTTCATTACGGGTAATGGGATTCAGTCTGAAACGCATTCACTCAACCCTGAGCCAGGTAAAGAGATGATATCAGCCAAACACTGCTAATCAGCGTGAAGAACAAAGGCAAACACACAAAGAGACACACAAACCCACAAAGAAACTCGGTGCTCGGTGACATCACTGGTGGAGCTCTGTGGTGAAGTGGAGAGAAATATTGAGACAAACAGCAGCGTAGTAATTTATGAACTTTGGGATTTAAATTCATTCAGTGACATTCACACATGGAAAGATGAGGCACACTAAACTCTATCCATATTCAACAAGGACAGCTTTGCTGCCACGCACACGGTGTGTGTGTGTGACCTTCTGTGTCCCCTGTAGAGGACATAAATCGCAGACAGCACACCTGATAAGGCAGAGACAGGATATAGAGTCACTGTTAAATAGGGATAATGGAAGTTAACACCACACCGTATCAACGTCACAGCTGCACACTGGACACATTCATCTAAAAGGAGTATGTACAAAATCACAGAATTTGTTGAAATCCTCATTATATGAATAAATTGGGTGCTCTGTGAAAAACATCACGTCTCTCTAGCGCCTCCTACTGATTGGTCCTCACACTCACTTCTTTGTGTGACAGCAGGAAAGCTCCCTCCAGAGACAGCATTCATTAAAGTGTGTGTTCCTACACTGAGGTATTTGCCGCAATTTTTGACATTCATCACATGGTTTGGAAGTCGTCCGAATCAATAGAACCCACAACATATTGCAGTTTTGTGTGACTAAGTGAAAGAGTGCGATTCAAGGTCATTCTCAGTTCCACTAGTTGCCAGTGAGACGTGTAAGTTCTCAGTGTTCTTTATGAATTTATGCACGGCTGCAAATGCTTCGTACGGCTCTGAGCAGAGTGTTTGCTTATTTTCAAAAGCGTGAGATTGAGAGGAAGTGCTAGTTCGTGGTTGAGGTTTTCTCTAATGCGAGAACCGTCTCTGCGGTTGAGATGTTGTGGCAGGATAAGCAGGTTGTCACAAACCCGCATGCAGACACGGAGCCATAAAGACATTTGCTTCTTTCCTTTTCGCGAGGAAACACTGTACACTTACACATCCCGCTGAGAGTAGACAACACATTTAAAACCATTAAAATCTCCAGTCTTGGTGATAACATGCTCGCAGTGTGCTAAAATATTACTTTTGTAGTCAACACGCTGCCAGCTAAGTAAACTTGATTGAACCGAGTGGGGGCAGAGTAGGGCATACTTCCTTGACATAGTGAGATTTCTGCTGTGACACATTGACAGAAAGTCATGCGGGGCGAGAAAACTCTTAAAATGGAATTGTAATTATGGCAATTCACAGGGGGCGGTGATACATTTACAGAGGGAAAAGAGCAGAGGCTGTGCAAAGCCTGCGATGGAGGAAATAGCCCCCTAACCGGGGAGAAGCACTGTAATACACACATATTCATCATCCTCTCATGCTGCTCTGAACTTCTGGGATGCCTATTGCTCCCCAAAAGACAATGGAGCTCAGCTTAAGCCAGCCAGTAGAGCGGCGGATATAAGAAGGTGAGATAGGAATGTGTGAGCAAAGATGACTAATTCCTGAAGCCCAGTGCTAGATCGTAATCCACGAGCTGGGAGCTGACTGTGCCTATATTATATGCATTATGAGGTGAGACAATGCATATAAAAGGCAGCACTTCAAATTGAGCTGTGTGAATATAAAATAAAAGCCATTATATTCACAACTGGGGTAGCTGCTGAGGGACTTGTGTTTGCCTTGTTTTGTGCGTGCTGAGAGAGAGCGAGCAGACGAGAGACTCTCTGCAAAGCGCCGGTTCCATTTTTCCAGGCAGCCAGGCTGGCTTGCTCCACTTATCACACCAGTTGGTAGTTTAAAAATGATCTGGGAAACTGGCTAACCAAACAGCCAGCAGCAGATCGGACACAGCAACAAATATTAATATACGACCACACCCAGTAGCAGAAGCTTTATACTTGATATTAACTTAGAATACAGGTCCATTCACATTTTATGGGTCAAGCGGTGTTGCTCACATATTCACATGCACGCTTTAAAACAATCTCGACTATTAACTACTATATAGCAGAGGGCAATACGAAGGCTGAACGTAAATCATCTCCGGTCGGCGCCTGAGCTCCTTGAAAACGACCTTGTAAACGAACATGTAAACTTGAATAGAGTTGTAAACAAATGCAGCGGAAATTGAGGAGATCAGCATTTTATTTTTATGCTATGCCAATCAGCTTCTCCACATTTCGCTGGATGTCACATGTGTGCACAGCTGATGTAGTCAAAGTTGATATTACTGCCCCCACGATTTGTTACAGGTATTGTATTAATGCTAGTGGATGCACAACCATTGCATCACACCAACATAGGACCACTGTGGCTGCCATCTTGCAGTGTACATTTTGCCACACACACACACACACACACACACACACACACACACACACACACACACACACACATTCCCATAAATCATCAGACTAACCCAGCAAGGATAAAATATCGAAGGCAAGAGTAGTAGACTGCATTACGTAATCATGCTTCAGATAAATTGTAGGTATAGAAACTGTGTTACGTCAATCAACCACTTGGCAGGCTGCATGTATTTTTTCTTTCACCACCGTCAAAGTCATTAGTCGATAATTTTGATGTAAATAAAACATGACTTAAACTGAATCCAGGGCCACACTTGCCTGCAGATTGCGTAGTAATCAGCGCTATGATACGATGAGATGTTGCAAGCTGATGAAGGCCAACCTGGTGTAATGGTGTAATCAGATATACTAATGGGGATTAAATTGCCTTCAGATCCTAAACGGAGCTATAAACAGAGTAAAGAAAGAGTAAACAAATCAGCGGAGTTGCGAGTTGACTCATTGCTCTTTTCACGTTATGCTGGAAATGCCAAACTTAAGGTCGAATCACACTCAAAACAACTGTATCCGTTCAGGTCTGCAGTGTTATTCTTCGTTTCGATTGCTAAGTTTGCCAGAACTGCATAAAGTCACCTGCCAAAATCACCCTGCAACCTCATCTGAAAAAGAGCCCAGTGAAGCGAAAAGCTTAATTGTAGGTCATAAATACCTTGACGTCTCGGTGGATGACATTGTTGTCATGGCAATAACGTAGCGCCTCGAGGATCTGTCTCATGTAGTGACTAAAGAAAAGACAGTATAATTACTGCTGTGTCATAGTACAATACCAGGGGGGGGGGGGGCAGAGGAGTTATAAAACTGAATAGTGCACAAGGTGTTGGTTCACAGTACACATTTGTTTACGCGAGACGCATAAATCAATGTTTACCACAGAAACACCATCATGGCGACTTGTTAGCAGGGAGAACATACACAAAAAAAACCTCACCTGGCAACTGCTTCACTGTAAACGAAACCAGCATCTGCCCGCTTCACAATCTCAAAACACAGGTCCGCTCCATCCATACTAATAAGAGAGACAGAGGGAGAGAGAAAAAGAGAGAGAGAGAGACAGGGAGAGAGGTGGGGAGGTCAGTGTGGTATAAAGGTCTGAGCAGATGTCTTGGTGAGGAGAAAAGGTCACTCTTATTAAAACTTCAACACTGTGTTTCTCCATGATTGGTTTGCGGAGGTGAGTGAGGAGGCAGAGGTCGGCGGAGGAGAAGCTGTAATTACGTCTCGTCTCTGCGGGGCTGAGGTGTCCACGGCGAAAGCTTATATCACCGCAACAGCAGAGACGGCAGTTAGTTTTGGGACTGAAACCGGACACTTTGGAAATAATGAAAGGTTCCATTTCTCTTCAGAACTACAGGATGATACGTTTTCCTAAAAGATGGCGGGAAGGGCTCGGCTGAACCGCATTACTAATGAGCCTGACAGCATACAAATTCTCATAGTTAAGAGTGGAAGATAGAGCGAGATGGATGAAGATATGCCTCATTAATAAAATGAATATATAGATGGAGAGGCCCAAACTGATCCCTAGCCACTTTACTATGCTGTCACTCCTAGTTAAGTTACATAAGCAACTGTGGAGGGCTCTGCATATGGGTTGAGTGCTCTAGGCTCTCTGTACTATAAACAGTACCATACTATCTTTACTATAAATACTGTGAACTGTAAGTGCAAAACGCCCTAGAACCAACAAGTGGGTGTAAAAATACATCAACGTATTTTCAATTGATATGCTGTATGTCTGTACTGCTTGCTTGCAGAAGTGAATATCCTGTGATTTTATCAGAACCCACCACATTTTACAGTGACACTGGCGCAGAGTTTCCAGAAAGGAGAAGTGGCTGATAACAGTGAGGCATGATGGTGTCACACTGATAAGGTTGTATGGAGTAATGGAGAGGAGGGATACTGTACATCTCTGATGACAGATTTATAGCTCAGTTAAAACCTGGTTCTTGGCAGAGGTGGCAGAACAGCACCTCATAATCAATACAGGCTGTTAGGGCCTGAATTTCTAAAATATGGCCATTAGGCACCAGCACACAGCCACAACGCTTGTTTACACAAATTCACCCTTACATGCTCCCAGAACAAAAATCGGACCTACCTGCCTTCCCACAATCGACTGACTCTCCTTCATTTCTTTTACCAAGTGGTGAAAGTGAAAGTAGTGAGCTTCTACGCCTGCATATTCATATCTTGTCTTGTCTCCTATCATCACCCCCACTATGTTCCCCCTCCCCCACATTTTGCTGTGGCAACGTGTGTTCTCGTGTTTATTCTGTTCTCAAAAGGCTGTGGTGCTCCAAGCCTGTGTGTGCCAAGCCTGTGTGTTGGTGTGTTTGGGTATATGCACTGCAGACATGCACTTTAAACGAGGGCTTTCAGTCTTCTCCCCTGCATTGAGCCGTACGTTGGAAGTATGCGAAAACCTGCAGAATTGCCCATTCTGCGATATCGGAATTATAGGATAATGGCATTAGTTCTGGAAAAGGAGGAGAGATGAAGATACAGAGGAGGGAGGGAAAGCCAGGGAAGGCACAGCTTTGAGAGGAGCTGGAGGTAACAGTGAGCGTAAAATCTTAATCACATCTCTGCACCCGCAGCCTCTGCAACATCCTCTTCCCCTTCCTCTTCTCTTAGCAACCCCATCTTTGTCATATCAGTGTTCCATAGAGAACAACCACTGGGTTATCGTTCATTCTTTCCTTCTGTTATACGGTCAGTACATCCTCTCCTTCACTCCACACCCCCCCATCTCCTACATGTACAGTGTTTTTGGACACGTGTGCTGGTGGGTTGTTTCTTTAGTGGGCTGAATGTTTCCTTGACTGACACTTACAACTCGAAAACCATGTAGAGCATCCCGTCTGAGCTGTACGTCTCCAGCAGCTCCACGATGTGGGGGTGCTTCAGCATGTGGCAGATGCTGGCCTCCCTCTTCAGGTCTGGAAGGAGAGAGAACGAGAGGGAGGGGGACAGAGAGAAAGAGAGAGAGAGAGATATTTGAGATTTAATTAAGAAGCAGGAACAAAAGCGTGTTTAGATGTATTTCATGACTTGCCCAAGGTTTGGTCAGATTTTAGCTGTAGTTCAATATGATTTACAGTACATATGACTAAAAAACTAAGTCTCCCCCAGTGAGTATTTTCTTAAGCCTGGCATCTTTTCGTCACAGTAGAGTCAATGCTGTGCAATACAGTGCATCTTCATCATTCAGCAGATCTTCACCAGCGACAACGTGCCGTCGACTGAGCGTGAACTTTTTCCTCCAAGTACTTTCATGTTTTGAAAAGCAGTGTTAAAGTCGCTGAATCCTGCAGCTTTTCTCCCTCAACTCAACTGAAGATGGTGCCGACCTCAGGGCTTTCATTGTAGTTTATCGCTCTCGCTGTTAGGAGAGCGGATAATGTTAATCGCACAGCGCAACATTAGCATTGCAATCCAGAAACGTGACACACAAACACTGTTGATGATGACTCATCGGATCTATGCAAATGCAACCAGGCTCCCCTCTCATTTTGGTTCAAGTGATGTTTGTTTGTATCCATTACTTGAGATACTTTTACTTCTCCATGGCAATAAGCATCTGCCGCTTTAATTAGTTGGCAATGAAGAGGAGGGTTATTGGACGGGCTTACTGGAGCGTAAAGGAACAATGTGGACTGACCGTTTAGATGCATCGCAGGGGGGAGATGACACAGACTAAGCTCCTAACATGAACCAAGCTGTTAGAAACTATAGAGTTCTCTCCCCCAAAATGGAATAAAGTAGATGAGTCTCCCTATAATGCAAATTGTGACTTGTTGCAATGGGTTGTACAGGATTAGAGATATGAAGACATGCAATTAATTTTCTTTGTTCTGAAGGCAACGTTGCCATGTTGCATTTATACTTGATGTGGTTTGATGTCACAAAGGGAAAAACACCATAATCTGTCACTAAAACCAATGTGAGAAAGCCCTGTGCTCATTGGTCCGGACTGCCTGGATCATGTTCACAGCAAACAAACCGCACGCCTCTGTTTGGGGACAGACCCAGATCGTCTTCTTTCAGTCACACCAAGGTGTGAAATGCATCTCTGTCCTTGAAGGGCAGGAGGAAACGGAACAGTATGACGCAATACGTGAGGGGAAGCTACAG
Source organism: Genypterus blacodes (assembly GCF_046128005.1). Taxonomy (NCBI): domain Eukaryota; kingdom Metazoa; phylum Chordata; class Actinopteri; order Ophidiiformes; family Ophidiidae; genus Genypterus; species Genypterus blacodes. The sequence goes on from NW_027466822.1 coordinate 273,499, forward strand.
CTGCAAGGAAAGTGGGCACAAAGGTAATCATGCACATGTTCTCCGCCAAATTCAAGATGAGTTTTTTTTCCAAACGCTTGTGCCCCTCTTCCTCCTTCAGTCTTTTTTATCCTCTTCACCATTATTATCACAATTTTCACCATGTATGACCGCCAGCTAATCCTCCAAGACGTTCAAAACAAATCTCTCCCCTTCCTCCTGCTCCTCTCCTCTTTTCTTGTTCGCCATTACTGCAAGGGAGTGTTCAGCATGGCCTGGATGCCTGCAGTGTACCGGGGTAATTACGGTAATCCGACAGCTGCCCTTAGAGATTGTGAGGAAAGTCAGTCGCTCAAAGATTGCGGTGCGTTTCGCCCGAAGAGAGACATGTCGAGCAATGTAACCGCAGAAAGGCCTGCACGTGTGCGAGCCAAACGTACTGCGGTTTACATTTAATCACCATTGCAGTGTTTTTGTCTCAACTCTTTGTTTTTATTGAAGCAAACATTGTATCTGACATTGCGCATACAGTTGTAGGATATTTTGGAGATCATTTTTTATGTAGTGAGAGGGGTAAGAGGAAATAGAGAGAGATAAAGACAAAAAGGGAAGGTTTGTATATCACTACCATTGTTGTTGTTAAACTTGATACGTAGACCCTAAGGTAGAATACAAGTAGATTGGAATTGCAATGATGTCATAGGGTAAATACAGTGTTTACAGGATGATCAACATTACTGTCAAACAGCCATGTAGGCTAATACAAATCGCATCATAGGTTGTGATAGAGAGAGAGTGAGAGAAGAGAGAAACCTCTGATGACATGGTTCAAGCAATAGTTCACACAATGTCATTTGTCTATTGAACAAGAATGAATACTGGTATTGCTACAGCTCGGTGCTCCATTTGTTATAGATGGGGGCCTTTGTGAAAGGGCAGTGCTTAATGCAGAGGATCTAAATAGTTTTGGCAAAAAAACAAAGCAATTTTCTATTCATGATCTTAATATGTGTTGCAATAATCGCAGCTTTACATCGCTTACACTGTGACAGGACAACGTTGGCTCACCATTGGCTCGACAGAATTGATTACGGGTCCTCTTGCTCGAATAGACGGAGGAATTCCGATATTCTGATGGCATGAGGAGCGAGGAGATAAATCCATATTCTCCATTTGCCCTGCAGGTTTCTATCTTGTGTCTTGTTAAAAAGGGGGTATCTCCACGTGCAAAACACACACCTGCCTTGTTCAGATCAGCTAATGCAGCAGATCTGACCTGCCCCCATTTACCTCGCTTTTAAACTTTACCCATCTATTCATTTAAGCTTTCATCCTTTCATTTCACACACCAGAACCTTGTCCCTCCTGCTGGTGTAGCTGTGATTCTGGGGGGAAAAAAAGCGGTGTTGTAGCTAGAGGCCAAACAGAGAAACAGATCGTATACATAACCTTTCTGCTTCGGCGCTCCAGCAAACTCATTCGCTGAAAAGACATTACCGAGCAGTCTTAAATGCATTAACTTTTAATATCCTCCCCTGCAATAGTGCACACATCTAAATGAAATAGCCAACATAAACACACACCACACGGTAAGGGAGGCTGCAGAGGATTCCACCTTCACAATAAGATATTTCCCCCCTGGCTGCTGCGGGTTTACAGGTACATTGATAGAGGCGAATGCTGACTGGGAAGATTATGGGAAATATCCTTCAAAACAGAATGTGATTAGAGGACTGGGCCATACCATCACACCCAAACACACACGCACGCTACGATGCAGTGTTTTGCTACGTGACGGCAAATTAAGCCCTGAAGCCGAAGATATGAAGTTGTTGCTGCTGAGAGCCTCGTAACGTTGAAGTAATCCTCCCGGGAAAGGCACTAGATGTGGGCGGCTGCTAACATGATGCTAATGCTGCTAAAGCCTGGATAAGTGGCTACCTTAAGGGTGCCAAAGCCTGACACGTTTACCGTCATCCCGTGAGCCCGTCGCTAAAGTCCATCACTATAACTCCGCCATGGGAGAGAGAGAGACTGTGAAGGATACTTTATCCACACAGGCAGCTAATTACCGCTCCAGTCTTACTAAGCTGGGGGAAACCGCCGCAGGGAGGCGGTTAGTGTGTGTGTGTGTGTGTGCTCTTCTAGTAGAAGTCAAAGCCTACGGGATGGTATTGATTCTGTGAACAAGGTACAGAGAATTAAGCGGAGGGGTGCAGGGCAGAGCAGGACCAGATCAAATTTGTCTCTGTTACATGTGCTTTTTCTTAATTGATCCCAGGGTTTCGTCTCTGGTACTTGACTCCTCCTTAACTACCAGGTGCAGCGGGCAGAGCCGGAGCCTTATCTTTTTATTATAAGGCTTCATCTGCGCCCAGACCTGTTCTCAAGATACGCGGTTTGAAAGTTTTACCTCTGTCTAGCCGGCCACTTCCACAGAGCTTCTGAAATATTAAATCCATAAATTTCCCAAAAATATAAAAACAACCCTGAAGTATCCTCCACTGAATAAATTCATGCTCTTACTCATTCTCAACAAGAATACCAGAGAGAAGCTGATGGTAATTAGAGATGTGATGGGTAAGCTTGTCCTTTTCTCAGCATAGGTTACATTTGACATCAGTAATCAAAACTTTAACTGATGGATCTGAAGCCTAGTGGACCTTAGTGCTTTCTGCGCTCTCTCTCTCTCTCTCTCTCTCTCTCAACTGCAGTGAAACAATACATATACCAAGCGGTTTGGGAAAAGTGTCAATCAGTAACTATGGCGATGCCTACTTCCTGCATACCATTGAGAGTGTGAAATGCACCCCCGCTGTTTATTTTGTGCTTCTGCTTAACTTACAGTAACCTCCATGGCTGTGAGTGTGACTTCCCCGTGGTGCACCAAAATGTTAGTATGGAGAACAATACCGTTTCCATGGACCCCACTTCAATCAAAACAGGCCGTGCACATAAGAGAGAAGTCAAAAGTTGACAATTAAGAGGGTTGGAAGGGGGTAAGAGAGATGTAGAGGAGGAGGGAGAGCAGAGAGAGAGAGAGAGAGAGAGAGGGAGGAGGAAAACAGATGTAATCTCTACAGCCTTCCCTGTTGACCCAGGTGGGAGTCAAAGCCCGCACTAGAAGGAGGCCTCGTTACCACGGTGACATCACACAGAGCTGTCTCTCTGTATGTGTGTGTGTGTGTGTGTGTGTGTGTGTGTGTGTGTGTGTGTGTGTGTGTGTGTCTACAAACGCTGCCTATCATTTGTGTGCGTTTGTGTGTGTCCTGACTTAGGTTTTGTAGACAAGATGCAACAACAACCTGCAGGAAACGGAAATAGTCACAAACCACAAAAGTAGTCTCATCGGCTTTGAGAGTCTAGTGGACGACAGGAAAGAGAAAAAGAAGACAAAAATAAAGAACGGAGTGAGAGAGAGAGGGGTTACAATGAGCAGACGAGGGCACATGATGGTTTTCTGTCATTCTCCTGCAACATTTCCTGACCTATTAGGCGGACAGACCACTGGACAGGCTAGAGTGAAACAGGCTGGTGTGTGTGTGTGTGTGTGCATGTGTGTGTGTGTGTGTGATATCTGAAGCCCCTACTGGCCAATCCATTGCCAACATCCCAACCGTTTGACCCATTTTGCTTGTTCGGAAGGCTGCGCGGGGTGTGTTTGCGTGCGTTGATTACTCTGGAGTTGTGTTAAAGCTGCCCACTCAAGTGAAACTGCTCTACTTTCTACTATAGCAACACAAAAAAAGGAAAAAATAACAAATCAAGCGCAAGAATAGCCAGGTGCATGTCTGCGGGAAGCACATACTGTTGCTGTATGGATTCCTTGGTGCACACATGTGAACCTAAAGGCAATGAAGAGAAACAGCAGTGATACACAGTTAGACAAGCCACAATGGAAACCTTTGATTGAGGAGTTTTGCTGCCATTCTTCAAGCCGGCGTTTCATCAGCAGGTTTTATGAGGACAAGAGATGAGAAAATATCCAACGTCTGAGGGACAAACACTCCTCACACACTCTCTCACCGCTCCTCTCCCTCTCTTCGGCCTCTATACACACACCTGCCAGTGCCAGAGCAGGTAGAGGAGTAGCTTAAGAGCTGGGGAAGCCTCCGTGAGAATGGCGGAGCAGTAATTAAAAACTCATTAGGAGGAGAGCCCTTTGCGTAGAACTGCCCGGCAATTAAATCCATCCATCAGCCCTTTTAAATCTTATTCAAGTGTTTACGCGGTTCAAAGTGACACTATTTCTTCAAAGTTCCAATTAAGAGTCCCTTATGAATGCTGCGTCAGCGATGCGCTTCAGGAATTTATTGAGAACGAGTCTCGGGGGGTTCGGTTTGCTTTTTAAGGAAGGAGGTAAGGCGGCGATGCATCCAGCCAGGACCACACAAGCTGTACATCCACACGTGAGCATTTATAAAAGAGTGAGTGACAGGGCTACTCAACTTAAACCGTCTGTCTTCTACTGATATTTTTACTATTGTCATTGTTTTGTTTTAATGCCTGGGACTGACTGCTGTCTAATGTTACCTATTGTCTCACATTACACCGCATCAATAAAACAAAATATTCTTTTACAGATTAGATTGTGGATATAAAGTTACAGGTGGAGTATAACAGCTCATTTCTAAACACCCAGGCTATTCCCTTAGGGATCCTTTAAGACCAGGAACAAAACATTGAGCTGTGTCAGTATCTTATGTCATCCTAGACCTGAGTCACCAAAACCTGCATGATGGAGAAAGACTGTGAAGGAGTGAATTATGGAGATCATAAACACAGCTGACACAACAACATCCTGCTGTCCAAAATGATATTGGAGCAACATATTAAATGTGCCAGGTCACTATGCTTGCATGTACAGAATACAAACAGCCCTGATGGCACTGAGCTTGGAAATCACACACCTCAAACAGTCAAATTCATCAAACACGGAGTTAAAGAGACCCGCAGGTACACATATGTGCCCCTGTTTGGTATATTTCACTCTAGAGTGGAGTACACTGGTTTGAGCTTTCAAATATTGAAGCACTCACAATAGGCAGTTGTAGCTGCTCCACTCTGACCTCGCCACTTAAGTACACACAACTAGAGAGTAAAGATGATCCTCCAGGGAGGAAACCTACAATCTTCTGTGGAAAAAGGTTTCATAAGTCTCTCTATATACAGTGTCAGGCTAGTGTGTATAGTGTGTTTTTGTGGGGGAATCATCCCATGACTGACTGAGCCCTTTGTGTTTGCTCTCATGAAGCTTAAGGAAACAAAAGGAGATGCACTGGCATGCTGGATTATATACTATGAATTAGAGAGAGCAAAGAGGAGGTGATGAATGGAGGAGAGGGGGAGGGAGTAATGGGTCTATAGGTATATGCTGGGAAGGAAACATGAATTATCTTGAATTTACCAGCCTTCAATGACAAGATTATGGAAATGATTGCAAGTGGTGCCTCCATCAATCAGAGCTGCTTTGATTATTCCCGGTGTCTTGTTTCCTTTTAACTACTTTCTTACTTCCCATGAGTAATTTAGGGGTCCTGATAAATGAGTTACACACAACCACCTGGTAGATAAGGTGCTTACATTTGGCTCTTAGTTTGAAACCTCTGCTCTGTGTATCAGTGGCTTTGTTTTACAGCACACAACAGCTCGCTTCAAGCAGTGCAGTGACACATGAATGCAGGTGACAAGGTGAGGTATTGCGGGTTCGCCGCTATCTAAAAATACTTGCCTGATATATACACGGTAGTAAAACTGTCTCACAGCCGACTGGCCACATTCGCCAACATTGTCCCACATTCTTTCGAAATCTCTCCATCCTTCTCACTCCATCCAACCAGTGCCTGTCTCCCACAATGTCCCCCCAAATATCTCCAATTCAATCTCCCCCCTGTTGTTTCCTCCACAGCTCCAGACATTGTTCCTCCAGTCAGCGGGTATCTGATCGGACCGCTTCCTGATTCGTCTAGACCCGAACGAGGCAGTCTTTTCCGTTCGGAGTATCGACACGTAACACCTTAAAATTCTGGATGAGCGGGGGGGAAGGGGGGAGCTGTCTGGAGGCCCGCAACTTGATATACGAGCCGTGGCCTTGCTTCCAAGTAGGGCCTGAAAACTGATGGCTCGGTCCGCTTCAGTGTGGCCTGGGACGACCCTGAGTGTTATAGCGAAGGGGGGTGGGGGGGGACGCGATTAAGCCCTGTAGTGACAAATTTACACACATTTACCGGAACATTTTCCAGCCTCACATCACACACCTTACATGTGATGGAGTTTGTCCAAGTTATGGACAGTATTTTGGTCAGTGCAGGCTCTTAAAGACAGTCGGACGTATGATTGACTGATTGATTTCATGGTCCACAGTTGGACAAATATACGGTGAGGTAATGCATGCAGGATTATGATGTTGGCAAGCCTGAGTCCATTGATTTCCAATCTCATCCCCTAGATCTGTTACTTCTATTTATGCTCTTTTCAATCTTATTATGGTGTTTACTTCACATTTGAAAAGAAAAAAAAATTGTATTCCTTGCCTTAAGTTAACACTCATCAAAGCAGAGACGTCTGTCTTGTTAAAATGTTTATTTCACATTCCTGTGAATAAGTTGCATCAAAGGTTTCGTTGAAACACTTATTCCACTGAAATTAAGGTTCCCTTTTTAGATAGTGAATCATAGTATTTCTCATGGTTTTCCAGTATTATTTGCTGTTTACATTTCCAAGCAGGTTTCAGTCCTTTCACAGTGTTGATGTAGATCATTTTCTTCAGAGTAAAAGCTTCACCTGGCATTTAACTCCAACCAGTAACGACACTATTTATATGTGCTGTTGAAAACCCTAATGTATATGTAATATGATGCGGCCGGCATCAAATCAGGAATACATGCAGAACGAGTAAGACTTAATTAATTTAACGAGGTAACAAAACCAGTCTGGCTATTTTTAATCTTGTTTTGCAGCAACCTCTGTCCCATCAGGCGACAGACGAATAAACAGGAAAACATACACGAGTATTACACAACACCCCACCAACTATTTAGAAAACGTGAGTCGGCTAAATATTTAATCAGTGGATGATGCAACTTCAGCGTTCTAAACTGACACTTTTGGTCCAGTCTGCACGTCTTCCCTACTCAGCCACCTGATTCACTGGAACACACCGGGTCTTGTTTCACTGTATTGTTTACTGTAAACATTGATTTTTCTTTTAAAAAGGCTTGTGTCCTTCGTTGCCTTTTTTTTTTTACTTTCAACAGGAATGTATATATCCCATTAACCTAACAAGTAAACAATTCAATCGTGTCTTGCTAAAGCCGTTTCTACACCATTGTGAACATCAGACTATCTGACATGACTACAGGGTTTTAGTGTGATGAAAAAAATGAGGAATGAACCTGTTGGGAAACCACAGAGATGAATAAAAGAGATGGCAACATCTACAGGAAACAGAGAGAGAGAGAGAGAGAGAGAGAGAGAGAGAGAGAGAGAGAGAGAGAGAAGAGGGGCGGTGATCTCGTCTCTTACCCTCTGTGCTGAGGCCGGGGCTGGAGGTGAACTGGGCCACATCCACTATTTTGACAGCAAACTGCTGCCCCGTCTCTCTGTTGATGCATCGCCTCACAACGCTGAAGGGACCCCTGAAAAACACAGAAGAAGAATGTTTACTGTGTGCTCTGGGTTGGACTTCTTTGGCAACAACTGTCACAAGTGAAAAGCTAGGAAAAAGTTGAAATCGTCAAGTTAAGGTGCAGGATTGAAATCTGGGTGTTGTGCTTGTTCCCTGTAGCGTGTCGCTCTGTAGCAGAGCATCACAGCTGCTGCGCTTTCCTTCTCATTGCATCGGACACTACACATATTGAATCATCCCTCCTGTAGATAAGAGTTTCTTTCCATGTAGAATCAATACGTTTCAAACAGAGGTGAGAACCAACAAGCCAGCTGGGCCAAGGTTACAGCGCGGCACCCAGGAGATACGAAAGACGCCGTCTTTGCTGCATGGGAATGTGTGTGTGTGTGTGTGAAGCAGAGATTAGGCATCAGGAAGGAGCCAGTGGTATTTTCCAAAGGTGGCATAAATAAAGGAAAAGAGAGTAAACATTGGCAGCAGAGGCTCACAATCTAATCCGTTTTCCACACCTATTTATTTCTTCAGTCTATCTTAGTATGCAATGGGAAAAAGGCAAGGGAACGCCTCAGACGGGTTGAGCGTCGTTCCACAGTTTAATAGTCAAGAAGCAACTAGAAACACATTAATGCCCATATTAACGATGTCATGTTAGCCGTTTATGGACCTCAAGGACGTGCCCTCATAATTGAGAGCTTTAATGATCTGGATTATCAGGCTGTGAGATAATCACGTGTGTGTGCCTGCGTGTGTTTGCTGCTGTCCTCCGCTCTTATGTGAAGATGACCGTCACTGGAAACATATTATGAGTGTACACTGCTGTTCCTCATCTTTCCATGCTTCTTAATCTCTTTCTTAGCCTGTCAGTGACCTGTGGGTGAACTCTGAAGCTGGGCTTCCAACTTTTTTAACCAGAGGACAAACATTCACACACACGCTACCAGCAAAGGAGCCCACAGAATGCTGCACTGAGTGTGACCACAATACTTTAACGTGACAGCACCCATTTCACAGTTTAACCAGAAATTGCTCCCTATAGATTACCACGGCCACATAATCCTATAAATGAGCTTTTTCCATATCGTACATCAATAACACTTACAGCTGTGAGACACAATCATCCTCATTTGCTGTTATTGCATTGTATATTTTGTACAATCTTTCCACAGGGATTAATTAAATTGATGATCAACAAAGTCTCAGTGAGTCAGACCACCAAGTTACAGTGTGTCCAATAAAGTTTATGGCACTGCTTTAGTGTCACCTACTGGTGAAACTGTGCGCAATTTAAAGAGACAGAACCTAAAAACCTCCTGTTTTTAGTGTGGAAGTGGATCAATGTGTGTTACATTACATTTGGATTAAACATTTATGGCAAAATCATGATTTGTCAGACGTTATTAGCCAAAGTAGTAAGTGCTTTACAAAAGGCCACATGGAGGCGCTACTGTAACTGGAGCCCCAACAAAGCAAAGACGTTCTGCCTCGTTCAATGGTTGAACTTCCCACCAATTCTGACTAAGAACCAGTTAAAAGTCTGTGAAATATCCGCCAAACTAACAACCCGAGCAGGACCAAACACACTAAAAGCAGACAGCTCAATAGGTACTGAAAGGGGTGTTAAATGTAAACACAGCAGCTCAAGAGCGTCTGTGTGTGTGTGTGTGTGTGTGTGTGTGTGTGTGTGTGTGTGTGTGTGTGTGTGTGTGTGTCTGTCTGTGTGGGTGAGGAGTGTGAGGTATTCTTTGTGCACAAACACAGACTGGTTGAGCAGATGGTGATGAAATGAAAGCTGCTTAGCGTCAGAGGGGTGAAGTATGACGGCAACGATCCCAAACATGCAGCACAAACACACACACGCAGGCACACGCGCTGTGTACGCATTCGCTCTCACACATGCAGCGTAAATGAAACTGAAACAATATGAGACGCCACTGCTGTCACTTTGACCAGGGGGGAATGAAGAATCACTTAGTGCTGCTGCATGTGAGCCGCCCGGCCCTCCCTCATGCAAAGCCCAGCAGAGGCCCCGCCCGGTCAGCAGTTTGCCGAGCGGAAACATTCCTCTGTTTCCTCGGCTCACTGGCGCATGATAGGTATTTATTTTACAGGCTGGTTGGAGCGGTAATTAACCAAGACACACACACACTCAAGATGGTAAATTCCACGTTAACCCAGAGCGTCCAAGTGTTTGTCAGTTAGTCCATCCTCCCCTTTTTTAAGAGGTCAGGCTCAACAGAACAACACAGGCTAGACAGATTATTACTGTCAATAAGCTCCATACACATTTATAGAAACAGGCTGCATGAAATCTCATCATCCCTTTGATTAAAGAAAAGCTGGCGTGCGTTCCTCTAATTGGTGCGATGCAGAATTACGTCAAAACCTAAGCTTTCAAAACATTGGTAAGCTGGGTAGGTTAAGAAATGAAGACGTTTCAATCCGACAGTAAATGACAGTGATGGTGTGAAATCTGAGCCGTTTTTGAAACTGTGTTTGCTTCACACGTGTCAGCGATCAATACAAATGACATCTAAGCCTTTCGGTTGATTTGTCATCTTAATAAATAAGTGGGAAGTTTGTATCTAGCTTGTATCTGATCTCTCAGGCGTCCTGGCGGAGCTGCGGCATTCGTGAAGCGTCTGCCTCTTCGCTCTGCTTGTCACGCCGCATCCCCATCACGCTCGACCAAGTACGGTAAGTCGGAGATGGAAACGGAGATGAACAGGTCCTTGCTCGCAGTTTTGGGCTCTAGAGCTGAGAATTGAGGCGTCCTTTGCTGATTTGCCATGTTCATTTTCACTTGGTTCATCATTGTGTCGTGTATGGGGAAGATTTATGAACCATCTTAAATTATTATGGCGCATATTTTGCACGTCGATGTGCTGTTACTGCTACTTAATTTTATGAATTATCAGGGGAAAGAAAGGAAGAGCTACTTTCATACAGCCTCTTTTGAAGGGGTTTTGATTGTGCAGAGCTGAGCATTATGGGGGATATCAAACTTTCCAAATGAGAGATAACAGCAGCCTCCAAACGACGCATTCCTAAACTTAACAATGTTGGCACGTGCAACCAAATGTAATGTCCAAGGAAGTTAAACTCAAACTCGACACAAATTCGGATTCTGAGTCTAAACTTTATCCAAGCAGGTACACGAGGCCAGAGCGCTCTCATTTGTAATACAGTCCAGTCCTCCTCTGCTATGTTATCTTGTTCCACGCTATCGTCCAACCACCTCCACTCCCCCCACACACCCCGACACACACACACACAGCAAATGTCAGGCCTCGCTCCAGGATTTACTCAGTACAACGACGAACAAGAAACCCCAGAGGAGATGGAACAGATGGAAAGGAGACAAGATGGGCAAAAAGACGCTTCCTATAAGGGGAGAAAAAAAAGAAAAGGTTCGTAAATTCGGGCAAAAACAGGCGACGGAAAGGTTGGCTGAGGTCTCCAGACCAGCAGGCAGGCAACATCAGATAGAGAGGGAGAGATAAAAATGGACGGAGAGAGCCAATCAGAGAGAAAGAGACAAACACACTTATTGCAGATTAAGTGATTTCTCAAAATCACATTTATCTGTGTGTGTGCGTGTCCATGCATGGGTTGGCCAAAGAGATGAGGAGCTTATTCACAGCAGCTTAGTACAACAGCAGAAATATGTTTAAAATGCACAATCTCCCACACACATCACCCTCGCAAAGTGGGAAAGAGGAGAACTTCAGAGAGATCTGCGTGTGGAAAGGAGATGACGGAAGACGGGAGCGAAGGCGAGCTCGGGTGGGAGAGAACGCGACTCAGAACTGCAGGCGGCTCAAGAGGCGGAACTGGTTGTCTTGGAGAAAAGAGAATCAAGTGTACGTGGAGGAGCCATTAGAGCTGTGAATGGGCCTCAGCTGCACAGAGTCAGCCATTATAGCTGAATACAAGTCAGCTGCACGCCGGCCGCTCGTAGGATTCCTGCACTTTAGACACTCCTTACGAAAATAACAGGAAGAGAGCGAGAGAAAGGAAAGAAGTGGAGAGAGACGGAAAGAAAGAGGGGAAACATGGACAGCGAGATGGGGGAGGAAAAACGTGAACTGAACTGAATTAAAGAAGCTAGATTAGTTCACTTAGGTCGCCGACGAAGTAGACGACCGCAGTCCGCCGGTGGTTTCCATAATACATCCATAATGTGACACTCGAGGATCTGACAGTGCAGCGTTATCGGACGACCTGGGAATGAGATCGGGTTGCAACATGAAGTGGCTGAGTGAACGTGATGTGCATTCAGGACGTAGGGCGGAAAAATAGCACCCAGAGAAAATGGATTTTTCAGTTCAAAGCAAAACCAGATCATCATTCTATTTGGTAATCCACAAAATATGTTTATACCTGCAACACTTCTTCTTTAATAATTCCATAAGGGTCCGTCCACAGACATATGGATGTGGTAAAGTGAATCTAAAGGTATATAGCACTGAGAGTACTACTGAAGGAAGGAAATATACTAATTATGAACGTGTTGTACGCCTGTATTCTTGCTGTCTAGCCAATTCTCAATCATTTTCTTAATTTCCTGTCATACACCAAATTGAAAAACACATTAAAACTGCAGTTAAAAACCATACACTTAGGGTTGCAAGTAAATCTTAAATCTAATGGCTATGATAAAATGTAAGATGAATCATTACTTTCAGATTTGCAAGCGAATGATTAATGTTTTGTATAATTTGTGCTTTAATAATTACATGTTGGCATAAAAACCTGCCAGACATATGGCTTCTTAAAGAGGCACCCGTGAATAAGCTCTGCTATACCGGCTCTGTGATTAATCGATTGTGATAGAGCCACTTCTTCGGTAATTGCTTGCTTGTGCAACAATACACCTTTTGTCCCGACGTGCTTGTTCCTTTCTCTTCCGCCCCAATATATTGCCTAGCAGGGAGTCGCTGGCGGCGAGGGAGGAAAGCGCCAGCAGCAGCAGCAGCAGGAGGAGCAGTCTGGAAAAGTCCTGTGTAGGTGTTAAGCAGATGTGGAGGCAGAGCGGAGAGAGGTCTCACCGTAGTGTGAAAGGTAAACAAGCGTGACCTTTTACACTTTCAATTCACTGCAATCAACACTTAAAGACCCCCGCGACTGCTGAACTTTACCCTCTGCACGTCAGATGACCTCAAAGGTGGGAAGTGTTGCAGTGACCCTGGATGTTAATCTGTTAATACTACAACTAATCCTGTCAGGGATGTGTGGGGGGGGTTGGAGGGTTGAGTCCTGAGAGCAGCCAGCAGTATTTCCTCCAGTCCATGTCAGATCTTCATGGTAACCAATAGGGATTTACTACAACATCAAAAAGATACGACGCCTTATATCGCGTGCTATCTAGCCGCATCTATGTGTGTGTGTGTGTTTGTGAGAGGCCGCAGTAAAAGGTGATTTGCGGGTCGGACTCCTTCCTAACTTCATAATGCATCAATCAACCCCGTGTCTCATTTCGTAAATGTCACGAGCTTTATGACTCACACAAGTCTGTGGCATCATTCACACTCACAATATACCTGATGGCTATACCTGTGCTGGGGGGAATCACGCAGCCTGTGTGAACACGTGTGTACGCTGTCCACACGCTGCTGGGTCATAACTTCTACAGCCAGGTTTATGTTTCCACATTACCTACATACACGTGTGCTCTGTGGGGCGTTTCAGTGGTTGTGCGTGTTCTAGAACTACCGCAACACAATTACATGCAATACTAATTTGTGAGAATGTCTGTCGGGAACCAAATCACAGGCATGAGGTGTAGTTAAGTATTTACTCCTCCAAATTGCCCACTTCTGAAGCAATTGCGGATGGAGGCTTGAGCGTAGTTAACGTCAAGTATGAATCTGGCTTAAGTAACCTAGGTTACACATCGGGCAATGAGCCAGTCAGCAAAAAGAACATCTTGTGTCATTTTTTCTGCCACAACATTTTCTTCTTTATTAGATCAATTTGCTCCTTCTAGGGTGGCAGATTATGTTGCAGTGAAACGATTTGTTGAGACAAATCCCAGCATAAAAATACAAATATACAAAGTGAGCAGAGTTAACTTTTAAAAGGAAGAAATACAGCCAATGCATTTCAAAGACCGTTGGGAAGATCGAACCATGAGACGACGAAAATTAGATAATGTGGAAATAATCACACCTCCTTCTCCAATATCAGGAGTAAACAATGAGACTGTGACCGTTAACCAGCTTAATGATATCAGAAGGCATAATGAAACTTCAGCCTGGAGGAAACATTAAAGTGAAATGACACTAATAGAATGTCATTAACATGTTTACACCTCCTGGGGAGCATATGGAGAGAGAGAGAGAGAGGAGTCGGAGAGGGATAAGTGAGAAGGAGGAGCGGGAAGACACAAATGAATAACGAGACGGAGAGGGGAAATAAATCAGACAACTTAAAAAGACTTAGTGCCAGGTTGCCCTGACAGACAGCCGTGTTCATTACACTCACCGACATGAAGGTGTTGATGATGCCGGGTAATTAAAGTCAAATGAGTTCATTCCTTTGGGACCATAAGCAGGCACTGTAAATCTGATTAGAGTGCCTGTTCTAGTGCTGTTACACCAAACATTATTAGAATATTGCCTTTAAGACGAAAGGACGACTAGAAGATCCAAAAAGGACATGTTAATCCCGTCCAATCAAATATATGATTGCACAATTCATACAATGAATGTAATCCAAAATGCAAAAGGACCAGAGCGGCATCAAGTGTATTTAGGTAAAAGCTAGATCAGTAAAAGTAGAGTATTCCATAATTTAGGAGCATGTATAGGAAAGGCTGCATCCCCAATATATTTATTACTATGATTCTGTGTGACCAACTGATGAGACATGTGCTTGTAAAAGACGTCTGCAATATAGGCTGGGCCAAAAGCCATTTAAGGCTTTGTAGACAATTAAAAACAACCCTGAAATCAATTCTAAAAAGCTACAGGGAGCCAGTGCAGAGAGAACAGAGGTAGACTCATTTGCTCTCTGTTCTTCGTTTTGGTCAAAAGCCTGGCACCAGAGTTCTGGACCGGAGCACTTCTGCTGAATTACTGGATTTCCCTTCTGGCGGTTCCTATTGCAACACCTGGCCGTTCGTGGAGAGGGAATCGGAATCTCTTTTTTAATTGCCGCTCCCATTGGTGCTTCCTTTTCCGTATACAGATTAAGGTTTTTGGAGGGAACTCAGGAACCTATACTGTAGTGAGCCTGTAAAGCCCTTAGAGATATTTGTAGTATGTGATATTGGGCTACACATATACATTTGGTTTGAAATGTAATCTGTAATCTGTAAATTGACTTTTTTAGGGAGGCGTTTGATGTAATCGGCCCGTTAGATTCTAACACCCTCTTTTAAAAATCAACCTTCAAAATCCACAGCGTTTTTTGCTATAAGGTTCTCATGGATCATAAGGAGCGTCGAGGGAAAAAAGTGGATGTGAAGTCGGCTTTAATCAAGACAGGAATCCTCATCTGGGGACGAGGAATACCTTAAATCATACTAGTTAGCGGTAGTTGAGAAGATACGTATGCTGTTCTGGACCAAAGTGTGGGGATGATTGACTGATCTCCCCTGTCCATTGATCCCCCCCCCCCACTAACAGAGCAAAAAAATAGGAAAAAAGATCAGAGGGAAAGCAAGAGTGGACAGCTTTGAAGGAGCGGGATTTGTTAAAGCGCAGCCATGTGTCAGGTTTTAGCTGTCTTTGACTCGCTAAGCTATGTTATCTCGTCTCTCTGTCTGTCTCCCGTGGCATTTCTCACTCTTAAACACACACACAGAGGTTGATTCAGCTGCTGACAGTGATAATTCCATCATCCCCTCCTCAGCAGAGAGAGTGCATGGGTTCTCAGCTAAAATGTTTTTTGCCAAATTAACCAAATAGGGAGCGAAGATGGTATGAATCCTGTGCAAGGGGAGTGAGAAGGTATGGCACTGCAATTTGGGAAGAGAACAAAGTGGAGACGAATTAAACACGTGAAGAAAACAGAACAGGGAGATACCTGCACAAATAAACAATGGCAGAGAATAAGAAAGGTAGAGAATACAAATACAAGAAACAAAGAGGAAGGGGGGGGGGGGGGGGGGGGGGGCGAGAGAGAGAGAGGAGAGAGAGAGAGAGAGAGAAAGAAAGAGAAAGAGAAAGAGAGAGAGCGAGAGCAAGAGCAAGAGCAAGAGAGAGCAAAGGCCTGAGGGTGGACACAGCAATAAAGACTGTATTTAAAAAGGAGGCCAACTGGCCAATGAAAGCAGACAATGATTCATAATGTAATAGGGGAAACGGCTGTTCTGAATACTTTTCCTCGACCGTTTCTTTAAAGATCTCTCTCTCTATATATATTTATGCACACACACACATGTATTTAGCTGGATTATAGTGCTCCGAAAGAACATAACAGACCATTTATGGAACTAAACACTACTGACCTACATCTCACCCTGTACCAGGTGAGTGTGTGGAGCCTGTGCTTTCTTTACCGTCTATGGACCGCACATTGAGTTTTGTGTGTATTGCAGGAAGAGTCTTGACCTGGCCCTGAACATGGTAGAGAGAGAAAGTGTGAGTGTGTGTTTGTTAGAAAGTGACCTAATGTTGTGCAACGATAACTGCAGTTATGTGTTTATGTTTTTGCTCATGTCTGTTAGTCTCAAAAGGTTATTGATGACTTTCTATCAAACTTGGTAGCCAGGTTGGACATGATCCAGAAAAGAACTGATAACACTTTGGCACCAGTTAGCCTGACGTCGGTGCTGTAATCAATCTTATGGTTTGGCCTAAAACCTGTGAGCCATAAGTCATTATAATAACTTATTTTTCCCTGAATCCCTTTGGTTGTTGGTGTTTTTGCATCTCCTACAATTTTCAATAAAGCCAGACAGAAGTTATATCTTTGTTTTTTGATATTCCATGGCTGCGAAAATCAAGTTGTCATGGTTCACTCTTGATAAAGTGCTGTATGTCATGAGTGAATTTGTTTACTGTAACCAAACGTAATAGACTTGTGTACACAGTGCTTATATAAAAAAAAGAAACCTGCGAGACAGACGGAGGGGGGGGAAACCTTTAGAGGAATACTTCTCAGCTTTTGTACTCCCTGAGCTTTTGATTGGCTGCATCAATATGTGACCGGGGTGATTAAGGTGGTTTCCAACGCTGCTGTGCTGATCCCTGTTTCAGATCATAACAGGGTCTTCATGTGTGAGGGTGTGAAAGCAGCGAAACAGTGGCTGTCCCTAGGGTGTGTGTGTGTGTGTGTGCCAGGTGCACGTGTGGTGCCGCATGTTGGCGAGGATCACAAAGTGGCTCCAGCTGTGTTGCAAATTCAATCAAGCATTTCCCAGCATTCACAATATTCCTCTAACATGCAGCTCTTGTTCCTTTCTTCTCCTCATCCCCCCATTCTCCCGTTAGCTTTTCTCCCGTTTTCCCTCTTTTCTCCATCCTCAGTCTCTGCATCCGTGCCGCCACCTCTCCCTCCTTTTCTAGCAGAGGGGATTATGTAAGGCGGCAGAGCTGGGCACTTTATTTACGCTCCCATGGGGATTAGGCAGAAGCCTCAACATGCCAGCACCTGCCACGCTCGCTGACAGCCTTCGAACACACACGTGCACGTGCACACACGCACAAACACACTGGAGCAATGCAGCAGAGTTGACACGCTTTTCCCTAAAGCCCCTTAGAGAACCCCGTAGTACGGCGAGTCGAGGTGTAACATGCACATTTATGTCTTTACACAGCAGTCGACTGCGGGGATTGATACATAATTCCATCTAAGTAAAGAGGCGAAGCTACATAAATGTCCTCCAATCCAAGCAACATGGGTGGGGAAAGAAAAAGTATCTGCTGGATTTCTTAGCATGATACTCTTCTCTTCGTGAGTGATGATGATCGCTAGCAGGGAATGAGCTTCATCAGAGCCAGAGGGACAATAAATCACACCCAGATTAATGTCAGTGCTATTTATGTGAATAATACTTGCAGCAAAAATAATGAATATTTACTAGTCACGGGCACTGCAGCTTTTATCCTGTTTTGTCTGAACCCTCCCCTGCTCAGAGATGTTGATATCATCTCACCTCAGCTACGGTGCGATGAGGTGCTTTGTGTGCCGATACTCTTGGCGTTGTGCCTCGACTGTGGCCTCGTCCTCCATACATGTCAAGAGAGGAATTTTATCAGCAGAGCCTTCAATCTCCACTCAGGCTTCATTTCCACTTTTTCGATCTCATTTAACACAGTAGGTTTAACATTATTGCAACCAATTTCTGGTAGTGAAGGATGCGTTTGTTTGTTCATTAATGGTCTATCCCTGCCCGTCTCATCGAACACTCTCCGTTTATCTCAAAAATTAGCTAATTTATATTCTCAGGTTATGTTCTGGGCCAGGAAATGTGAAGCAGCAAGGTGTCAATGCTGCAATTCCAAATGAATTAGGATTCAGCTGTGTTTTATGAGTGATTCGGTCATATTAATTCATTAAAGTGATGAGGTCTTTCATTCATTCTTATTTGAGTTTTTAGGGGCACAAGTGGAGAATACACAGGTGGATTCCCTCCACTGACTTCTATACTGTGTAGTGATCATTGTGTGTGTGTGTCTATTTACCAGTCACCATTTTGTGCTGAGAGAGAAAGTAATGGCCGCATGTGCCAACAGGAATAAATCTAGCTGTGACTTTGGAAGTGCAGCCAATATAAAATGTAAACACAGAAAAGTTTTTCCGCAAGATTGATAGGTTTATTTTTTGTTTCCTAAGATGCTGGCAGAGTAGACACACCGAATCACACGATAGCAGTGCCCATGGACGCCATGGCCAAAAACTGAGGAGTTTTATAATGTGTGTTTGCTTTGTATACGATGCTTTTATATGCTGGTTTTAAGTATGCAGTAGGACGCTTGTGCTGTATCTTGTCAAAGATGGTTCACTCCAAAAGAAATGCATCGTGGAGGACAATGCATTAGGTCGAAAACAGCTGGATTAGTTCTTCACTTTTGTATCATGTTGATGTCACGTGTGTTGAAACTTCTGCTATGTTGCAAATTACCAAGCAGAGAAGCGCATTTTTGTGGATGTGGTCTGTTTTCACTCAATGTGCACAATAGAGCTGGATCAAGGGAGTGCAGAAGTGGGGCAATTCATGTTTTGCACAATAAACTTTTTGAAATAAACCTAAATAAAGAGCATGTAAATGTACAGTACATACATTTTCTCTGACCATATAACCGTGTTGCCTACGTTCCGCTATGTTGGCACAACTGACCCGAGGATGAATCCCCTCCACCCTCTTTCCTAATCCTCCACCCTCCATCCACCACAATAAATCCAACCGTCAGTTACATTCCAACTGAGCCATTTCATCAAGATTTTTAATCCACTCCTCTGTTAATGAATCCAATAATCAATTTATGTCTGTGTGCTGACGTCTTGCAGTATCAGCTATAGTTGGCGTTGGCCTAGAGAGAATTGCAGATTTGGAAAGCCTCGTTTCTGATGTTCCCCACTCCAGCAACACTGACACCAGAGTTCCAGCTAAGTGCTGCGAGTACAAGGGCTGTAAAAGGTGAGTTAGTTGCTGCTGCACCGCATCCTGGCAACGCTGTCGACATTAGCATTCGAAGAGTGGCTTCCTGCTAAATGATATCATTGACATCACTGGCGACCAATCGAAAGCTGGGGTCAGGCTGATTAATTTCTGAGCTGCTAAGTGTCTCTATCTGATGATTTCTTTTCTGTACTTGTAAGGCTGACATATGACATTAATCAACAGAGCCCAGGTCCCTCAGTGGATTAAAGACTTCACGTAACCTCTAACCTCTGACGTGGTAAATGTGTGATCATAGAGAATGGCAGATAAAATGAAACAAAGGTGGAGGGGGTGAAATCATATTCCGTGTTAGTATTCTGTCTGAGGCGCCACACGTGAACTCGGAAGAACTGGCCAGAGCAGAGAATAATGGCTCTTGTGTTTCTTTGTGCTGACCATTCTTCCTGCTGCCATAAGGAGTTTATGAGGCCATGGTTCAGCCAAGTTGTTTTTCCGACTAAAGCTGCTTTGCAGAGGCAACAGAGAATTACGACACTTTGTCAATAGAGCGCAGACATTTAGAGAACAGGCTTTCCTGTTTTCCTCTTATCCTCTCACCTGGCCACTTTCCCACCCACACACACAGTTTTTAAGCATTAAGTTTGCCTATACTGGTAATAATAAGAGCTATACTTACCAAGAAAGCACATTTATTACCTGAAAACTTAACCAGGGAGCGTAGGTGCTTTCACACCACAGGGACCTTGTCAAGAACTCAGGGATTTTAGGTCCTTGTGCACTGCAGCATCTAACTAACTAACTACCTAACAATCCAACTTCCGGAGTGCTTGCATGGATGCATACACAAACACCCACACACACATTGCTTCATCACAGCCCCAGTGAGGGAGAGGCCAAGAGGTCAGAAAGCAGGAGGAGGGGACCAGGGAGGAATAGGGAGAGGAGGCTGAGCAAAAATAGACATGACAGGAAGTCCCACTTTGCCCCCGTCACCATAGGCTCCTCCTCAGTCTCCCCCGAACAAATATGTAGGTGAGGGCCGAGGGCAAGGGGTCACACTGCAGATAATCTACATACTGAGAGGGATACATCTGGGCTGGAGTGACAGACGGAGAGACGGACTGTTCGGGGACGACCCTGCCTCCTCCCACACAGCTGAGGATGAATATGTAAGCAGCAGGCTCATAGGGGGGGGCTGAGTGACACCTTAAAATCTTTATCCTGTTAGCCCAGATGAGTCTTGCTGGGTTGGAGGTCCCACTCCCACATCAGCACCTCTATACAATCACCTTTTCCAGGCTCCGATCCGAAGCTCATTAACACATCTCAAAGGAGGAGTAAAAGAGAAATACAGTGTAGATTGGATCCATCATCCATTCAGTCTAGATTACAACTCCTTTCTGTTCTAGGCATGCGCCCCCCCCCCGTAGCCCCATTGATGCTAACACACCATCTCTTATAGCGTGCTTGCACAGTATATAAATTGTCTACTGGTCCGATACTAGATTAATCAATAATTGACATTTCATTAAAATGATACGTAATCCATTATTTGGCAAAGTGGCAAATGCAGAGACAGCACCTGAATCAGCGATAAGCTCAGATCACTTTGGCAGTACTTGAGCGGCGACGGAACACAACTGGGCGGAAACATCATCAAACAACATTATATTGCAAAGATAAAACCTCTTATTCCGTCCGCCGACTTTGTTATCCCAGGTGCTTGAGCTTTTATTAGTCTTGTGAATAAGCAAACCGATGTCGTGCGAGGTCGCCACACACACTCTCTGCACCGCTAGATAACGACCAGTGAAAATAATGGATGTCACTACGAATCATCGTCGTTGTCGTCTTAAAGTGACAACGCACCATTTACTGATCGGTCTTAAACGGCAATTTAATATCTATATCAGATTAACAGAATTATGATGATTTGTAAACCTTATCACTAGTGTAGAGAATTTGTAGTTTAGATTTTAACTTATCATCATATCAATAGTAATAAGGCTACTCGATTAATAATCTAAATACTCAGAATATTAATGATAATGATCAATAGTAACATTTCAGCTGTTGTGAATTAGACAGGAAATTCCGCTGAATTATCGGAATGACAGCTAACAGGCCGAGCCTCAGGAAAAAACATGTCAGGGGAGAGATGGAAGAAATGAGTGTGTGGAAGAAAACAAAACAGAAACGTAAAACGAGAACCGGGGAGGAAACGAATACAGATGAGACAAAAGACACGTGGTGGAGAGAAAACGGGCTGAAGCAAGGAAAGCACAGGGAGAAACGCTCTGGTCCAATCCCCTGAGTGTTCTGGGTCACGAGCCAAGTGCAAGATTTGCTGCCGGATGCTGTTTCAGGGCCGTCAGCAGAGAGAGAGGGAGCCACTCTCTGGATTAAGCGCATGATTTGTTACCTAACTTTGAGTCCACATCCCAATCAGTTTAGTGAGAAATGCCTGCTCTTTACAGTCTACTGCCAAACCACTGATCAGGCTTTTTAAGGCCAATACCAATTAATTCATTATGATAGAATAGCTCTGATACCCCTCACTGACCCTCTGTCTTCCTTTTCTTTGTTATCCACATTTTGTTATTGGTTATTTGGCTGGAATTGTCCTACACAGAAGGTCGCAGATCTTCATATTTCAATACATTTGCTGTATATATTCCTATGCAAATCAATATATGACACAACTTAATAGCCGCTTGATGTCGTGACCCCACGTTGTGTGCGTTGTGTTACAACAGTGGCTGCTATCTGTGATGTGCTGCAACATTAATGGGTCAGGTGAGCCATTAGGTCTGCCATCATCCCACTGCTAAATCATTGATAAGCTGCAGATGCATCGCTGGCACTAAAGGGGCCAATTAGAAAGCATTCAAGGGCAGGATCCCCGACTGATGACAAGGTGTTTATGTAGCAGTCTGCAGACCACTATGATCCAATATCCACAGGAGATCCCAGTGGCTCTAAAAGAGTGTGTGTGTGTGTGTGTGTGTGTGTGTGTACGCTTCTGCAACCACAATGCCAGGATCACTAAACTTACAATTTTTTATCGTAATGCATGAGGACGTCTTGTGGGAAACAAAACCACAGCCTATCTATGTGACACACACACACACACACACACACACACACACACACACACACACACACACACACACACACACACACACACACTCTGGCTGAGTGAGTTTTCAACCCTCAGGTGTTTTGGTTTTCCAGCACAGTGACGGATTACAGCTTTTGCGAGAGGAACCACTAAAGCACAACAGCAGCGAACCTGTGAACCAGCAGCACAGACACGGTTGCCTGGGGTCTACCAAAGAAATCACTGAACACAACATGACCTATGACCTGTATGTCCACTGTAATGACAATGGTGCCAGGTCAAGGTATCGAAAAACAATCCATGGCTGTTCCTGTCCTTAACTGACTCAGATATGCCAGTTGATAAATCTCACCACCCTTCACCATTACCCAGCGGATTTCATAGAATCTACAGGAATCAGTCCTCATTATTACTACAAACTGTGGGAGAAAACAACCAGATTGGCAGCCCGGCGCAATCTGAAATGTTTATCCTCTACAGAAGGGCAAAAAGGCAACATTCTGGCTGAAGCCACAACATCATTTTATGGTAGGGAGCAGTGGGATTTATGGGAAATATGATCTTAATCTGTAGGAAATAGTGCAAACAAATATCAGTGGCAGGAGCTAAACGCAAAACCAACATTAAGTTTCTTCACTGTTGTCTTATTTGTTTTTGGTAATCACCCTAATTGTAACTAATCACAACTGTAAAGCAAACTGTTATTCAGAGCAAGAATGAAAAGGATCCTATTATTTATTTAAAATCAAGCTGGTGTGATGAAGGAGTTTCTCATTAATAAAGTGCTGCGTAGCAGCAGCCCTCATTATGAGCTTAATGTTTTTCATTTGGTCTTAATTGGAACCTCTCAGACTTGATTCTTAGTGCTGAGTTGTCCTGCCTCAAAAGGAAGAGGGAAATAATAAACAATGTCAATAATAAATGGCTCAGGAGGGTAATAAAACTGTCATCACAGACCAATTCAATATTATACATTCGCAGAAAACAACAACAACAAAGGGTTCCATGGCAGTTCTCAGCTCCTTGGTCACAGCAGGATGAGATCATTGGTGGCAGAAGCTCAAATTCTGGGTTCAAATTTAGGACAGGGCTGAAAACTGTATCCGACGTTGGACTGATCTATATTCAACCAGCCACAAAGCAGCGGTCAGTGCCGAAGTCTCATATAGAAGATAGAAATATGCGTTTTTTGAAGGGTTATTACAGTAAACCAGACCTCCCAAAGGCGCATGGAGCCTGTGGCCTGTTGCTGGGAATCCAACCACAGCCTTCTACGGCTCTGATCCACTCAGCTGACCACAAACCATCATGCTCCTTAAAAACAGGAGTGGAAACTCTGACACTGAATCGTTGCTTCCCCGTATTGGACTGAAGTGAAAAACACGCCTTACAATGCAGGACTGTGGCGTGGACAAAATCAATTGAACTTTTGATTTACAGCGCAGTGCCTTGGGATGATGAAAGGGGGAGGTAAGTAGAACAGAAACGCTGTTGGATTCTTACCAACAAAAGAATCATGAATTTGTCTTTTTACTCGCAGAAATTCCAATCGTATTTCTCAGAACAATTAATCATGGGCTGGATCGAGCGCAAAAAGTGGATTGTGTGTGTGTGTCTGTGTGTGTGTACCTGTGTGGTCTTTGTGTCCTCTGTGCAATGAATCTACACACAGTGGTCAGCAAATTGGCTCGGCTGATTCCTTCTCGCTCGGCCTGCAGTCTATAAAAGTTAATGAGCCCACTCAGCTGGAACTCAGCACACAAAATGCATACATGCACATGCTACACACACACACACACACATCGTATGCCTACATTCCTGCGCTTAAACGAACACACACAGACCTCACATTGCCCCCAGCCTTGTCTTTTAGGTTCTGATGATTCAGAAGCAGGATGTTTCCTCCCTGTCTCCTCAAATTTCACACACAATTCTGTTGTGAAACTCCTTACATAACAGATGCTCCCTAATTTCCTCCACTCTGCTCAGCCAGGGATTTGTGTGTCTGTGTTATACGTGTGTGTGTGTGTGTGTGTGTGTGTGTGTGTGTGTGTGTGTGTGTGAGATTTAGTGAGCCATGAGGATCATTTCTGTGGTCAGTAATCACTACTCAAGTTGCAGCCGCTTTCCTTTACTACAAATTCTGTTCTGGGGAACAAACAAGGAAGCAAGAAGGGATGGAAAGAGGGATGAGTAGTGGGAATACAATGGATGCGGAGGAGAGGAGAGATGGGAGAGGGGAGGAGAGGAGAGGACAAGGCGACAATAATGAATAGAAGGATTCATAACGGATAAGAGTCGCAATTTGCAAGTGCCATCACCGCCACGGATACATGGCAGAAATGCAGAAAGCCGAGCGTCAGAGGGGAAGAACCTGCAGGGGTGGACAGAGACATATTACAGGCTTATACGTGTGCATTAACACACCCACACACACACCACAGGGCAGAAAATGAGTCTCATCACCGCCGTGTGCTGTGAATAACTGTTGCGGAGCGGCCGAGTTATTTCCAGAGTTCCCTCTCGAACAGGAAGAGAGCAGCATCACATAAACGACATCAATGTGGCCCGAATCAGATCTGATGTGCACTTCGAGGTTGTGCTATTCTTCTATTAATCACCACCAGGTGTCAATGTAATGTCAAAAGGTGAGAGTGTAAAAGAGTGTGTGTGTGTGTAAACATTCATTGTACAGTGGTATTTTGGAGATCTAGTTCTCAAGGATCTAGAGAATATTCAATGTGAAAACCATTTTTGGTGGTAGGTGCATCTTTCTACACTTATTCTAATACATCCTGATTCGTCATCAGAACCAAATTATTTAATTGAAATCACACTGGAAACAAGCAAAACCTGTAAGTTGTAATACTAGTAATAAAGTCATGCTGTTATCTTATCTTTCTCATTAAAATAAAAGTGAATTCCTGTGTCTGGATCCCTATCTGCCTCAAATCCAGACACAGATTGAAACATAACCTCTTCAGCAGAGACAGACATGTAGCCTAACTGTGGTTACATCATTTACTTTGCGGTTGCTTGGGTTACATTTTCAATATCAGCTTGAGTCATCCACACCACCGTTAGACTCTGGACAGCATGAGCTTTTCATGATCGCAGCTTTCTGCCAGTTCGACAAGTACTCTGGGACTGAGCCGCCCAGTCAAAGAGCCGGTCCGCCGCCGCTTCCTGCCAAGGTCTCAGACTTCAAAGGGACGGAGCTACTCTCATGTTCAATCCTAGCGCCTAGAAAGGAAAGGTTCCGTAGCATCCTGGTCGAATAGAGAAAGGGAGAAACGGAGGGATAAAGTGACACCGAGAGAGTGAAAGGAGGATACATTGAAGACTCAGTGACCCAGAGTAAACACAGCTTAACCTTGAGGAGAAGAAAAAGAGGCACATAAAGGAGAAACACACCCTTTCATATCCATGTATGCTCGGCTCCTTCCTGCCTTCTCACTCTCTTGCTCTCTTGCTTCCCCATCATAAGATGAGGAGAAGGATGGTAAAGGGTCAGCTGCTAACATCTGTATATTCACACACACACACAAGGATGCCTGTTGTACGATGTCCTTCCTCGCTCACCTGTCATCTCACTTCTGTGCTTGTCAGCTCAGGCTTTGCACCCAAAAGTTGGACGGTCTAACCTCACAGGAGTGTAATGGCCATTTACCTTTAACTGCAGACTGCACAGTCAGACAAAGCTGCCCCGTATCTGATTTCTCCCGCGACTCTCGCATTGATCTATGTGCCGGCGATGCTGCTCCGGTGCACAGGCCTCAATCAGCCCGCCACGCTGAACACGCCAAATCTATGCTGCGCAGTCAATCGTCTGCCAGAGAAAGTGCGTTTGAGAGAGTGAGAGCGAGCAGGAGTGAGATAAAGAGAGAGAGAGGCGGAATGCTTAGCAGAAAGCCCCGAGCCAAGCCTTTCTCTGTACAACAATAAGTTCCTGTGTGCTTAAAGAGACAATAAGACGATCTCTGAGGCAGGCATTTCTCTCTCTCTCTCTCTTTCTCACTCACTCACTTGCTCCATGTGTGTATGTGTGTGTATGTGTGTTCATGCATCCAATCTGAACCTCCCGGCGATGAGAAATCTCTGACCTTTACCTCGTCTGCTACCGTTCCGCGTCTGTACACGCTTGTTTATGTAGCGACGCCCTGGGACCGCTCGCTTATTGAAACTACGGCGGGGTCAAGCGATCAAGATCCTGGCGAGATTGACCTGCTTAACACAAAGCGAGTGAAGCTGATGAAACCACGAGACAATGGTTAGTTTCCCAAAGATCTCTCTCTCCACAGTGGGCCCTCTAGTCATCTATCTCTCTCTTATGAAACGGCATCTGTGGAGTCTTACTGCTCTGCTCTGCTCCCACCAGTAGCAGCCATCATGTGCACGCTCCTCCTAATCCTCAGCCCAGCACTAAAGCTAAGATTAGCCCACATACACACACCCATACACACACACACACTGTGACAAACCTAGAGATCAGATATATCTTGCATGCACACAGGATGACGCTGACCTACAGACACACTACTTTACTAACTCCCCCCTCCCCCACTCACAGAAGAAATACAAGAACATTCCATCTTCTTCAGCTACATGGACAACGAGAGAAATATTTTCTTTCTTATCTGATGTCAACGCCTCACGTCCAGGGGCCATTTTGATGGATAGCTGCGTTACATTCTTCATCTTGTATCTTTTCCCCCGTTCCCTATGCGGCGCTAGGAGAGGAACGTAATTAAACCTCAGTCGTACGCCCATCTAGCCTCTCTCTGCAGGGACTGTCTGACTGCATTAGCCTCCTGTAGCCGCGCTCTCTCAAAGCTAAGGCACGGCCCTCCGTAATGCAAATGACAGCTAATCAACTCCTATTACGCAACATTTTCCTTTGGTTGACTGTGTGGCGCAAAGGTCTGGCAGCTCGCGACTGATCCAGGAGAAGAAGTCAAGCGTCAGACTTCACGTTTTGCCTGGGCACATGTGCACATTGATGTAGATCTTATCACTTATCTAACAGCTGGTCCCACTGGGGGAGTTTGTTCATCGCTGTGTTGCTATTAACCCTCCGGAAACGCCCTCTAATTGCTCAGAGACGACGGAACAACGTGTTAGATGTGTCGGAGCCGGGGAGACGGTGACGGGCAGGTGTCGGCTACTCTCGGATTCAGCCAATCGCGCCTTAATTATTTCTGGCAGAAATATCCCTGATGGGCTCCGACAGCCAATCAGGAGGAGAGAGGAGAGGCGATGCCTTCTGTAGCCCCCTCATCGCCCTGACAACTGCCTGCCTGAGATGAAGGCTGTCATGCTGTCAAAATGCAACTACTACCATTCCAACCGGCGTCAGAAATAACCACGGGCAAAGGGCTAGACGCAGCTACAGCCGGGACCATTTCAAGTTATGGCGTTGACGTGAGGTAGTTGCGCATTATCTGTCTATACATAACAGTGAATTGGCTCATTCTGGAGGAAAATGACCCAGTACGCTGTAAGGCAGGCAGTGACACAGCGTAACAAACAACAAACGAGTCCTACAGCACCACAAAATGGTAGCGATAACATTTAACCTACTTTAAGTACTGTGAGTGAGTTATTCACCAATCAAGTCTTGCAAATTAGACTGGCTAGACTAATTTGGCGCCAATAAAACTGACGGGAATGATGACGTTCTTGAAAGATTCGCCTGAGGTAGACGCAGAATGGGGAGTGTTAAAAAATACCCTCACATTTCAGAGATAGCCCAATCAAAAAACAATATTTCTTGCTCTGATTCCAATTTTCAATGTTAAGTTCATAAACGGGGAGCTACGAGTTCACTCAGGCACACATACACACACACACACAGAGAAACAGACACAGACTCACACACAGAACCGAACCAGATGACAGGATAAACTAGGGCCGTGCTGCATGTGGCCATCTGGTGCAGCTGTCTGTCTTAATTGACGAAAATGAGCGATTTAATTGATCTCAAGCTCAAAAATCGCACCATTACAGGATTTTCCCCGACCCCGCAGCAATGACCATTCACTTTTGTTTTGAAAGATGCGGTAGATATGATAAGAAAGGATGTGTTTTTTTCGGTTTCCACAGTTAAATGTTTTTCCATTTTCTTTTTGTTGAATAGGTCGAGTCTGAATAATAAAGAACCTTAATTGCCAGACCCTGATGAATTGTCTATTAAGCTATGTTCATCAAAACAATGACAGCGATGGAGAGATAGTTTTAGATCTAAAAGCATCTGTGTGTGCGTGTTTAGTGCATTGTAATGCAACAGTGTGAGTGTGTGTGTTAATATCATAAAGAGCATAATTGGAAAAGGGCCTCAAAGGTCACATTGTTCAAACACAACAGAGTGGGCCGTCTCATAAATGTTTGTCCTGAGGCATCAACAGATTTACGTAGCGATGAAAATAGCTGGATACTATGTACATAGTGTTACTTGTGTGTTGCCTCATCATGCGCAAACACTAACACACACTGGGTACGGCCGGGGACAAACCCTCAGCCCCACGTATCTATATAAACACACACTTACTCCTCTTCAAGAAGATGAGCAAACACGTAAGCGCAGCTAGAGAGTCATTACGGAGAGCAAAACAAAGCACTGTAATCACGTCTGGAGAACAACACTGAGGTTTGTGTTTGTACCGTGACATTCCAAAGGAGGCTCGCCGTATTATTCCAGTGATTCAGTTGCAGGGACCCTGAGCTGTGGCAGATGGCCATTTCGAGGATTTGAAACGTTTTGACACTTCAATACTTTTGTTAGAGAATAGCGGTGCACTTGATACATAGTCCATATATGAAATATATAAAATGTATTTTAAAAAGAGCAGAGAACTTCGGTTATGGCTGGCAGAAGCGAACCTGTGAGCTGGTATACACACCAAAAGCATCTCCGCTGTGCTCTCTGCACCATTACACTAACTTGAGGCTCTTAGATGATTGATAACCTAAGTGTGCACTCTTCCATATGAAGCTCCAAGTAATGAACCCCTCTGTGACAAAGTGCGCTGGCAACCCTTAATACTTTAGAAAGCTTCCTCTTCCCATCACTACTAAACTCACAATCTCAAACTGCAACGCCTCAAACAACACACAAACTTTCATATTACCCCGCTGTTTTACAACATATCCAGTACAGCTGTGTGTGTGTGTGTGTGTGTGTGTGTGTGTGTGTGTGTGTGTGTGTGTGTGTGTGACAGGGAGCTTGGTGTGGTCAGATGCTTTGGCAGAGGTGAGCCCAGAGCTTTCATAAAGAGCCTAGGAAAACTGCTGAGCTGAGCCGTTATCACCTTGAGTGGGTGTGTGTGTGTGTAAGGTTATTACAAAGTTTGTAAATTGCAGAGAACACCACTGACCCCCAGCACAACACACATCTCCTCTGTCTTTACTAGTGCTTCTTTCCAAATATCAGCATTATCCCCAAACAGCAACACAGTAACACCCACACACGCACACATATAGCATGCTATTAAACACTCAGCCAATCATATTCTAGCAACACTACATTAAAACATTACAACCTTAACAGCGGCAACTAGTTTATTGTAGGCAGCGGTCGTATATTCTGCACATCTACCAGCAGCTGCTGCTTTACCCAGGTTAAACATTTCTATACAAGGCG
This sequence comes from Genypterus blacodes, assembly GCF_046128005.1. Taxonomy (NCBI): domain Eukaryota; kingdom Metazoa; phylum Chordata; class Actinopteri; order Ophidiiformes; family Ophidiidae; genus Genypterus; species Genypterus blacodes. The sequence continues at coordinate 303,437 of NW_027466822.1, forward strand.
TAACACACTGACTGTATATCTTGAATCCTGGTAAATAATGAAAGTTCACTCCATGTTAGGGTTTCACCACGTATTTAAAGATTGGCTGCTGGTTTTCAGGCTCTACATAATGTAGTCTTAAAATAAAGAAAGTAGGTTTTTGACTTAGATTATCAGCTAAAAGGTGGAAGGTTGTGGAATAATGCATTGCAAATCTTTGTTACATTTGTTTGTTTTCAAGAGAAGATTGAAGAAAATATTGGAATATTAATCAGATAAGTTTGATATTTATTTTGGGAGAAATCATTGTTATATGGCGTAATAAATATAATCTTTAGATTAATCGACTAATCAAAAAAACAATCTGTAGATTAATCGTTTAAATAGTAATGGTTAGGTGCAGCCCTAGCAGGTAAACATTTGCATATGATATGAGAAATTCCACCTGTGCAATAAACAAACAGAAAATCACTTTGTTCCTGTTGATTCAGCGAGATGACAAAGTTCTGCATCAGACTCTCAAGGTCCACACATTCTCAAGTTTAAATGAAAGCTTATATCAATTACATGAGCAGGTTTTTTTATACTTTAACTTCAGTAAATATAGTCTACTGATACTAGCTCTGTCCCTGTACTCTTCAAAAACAAGCCTACAGAGAGAGAATACTGTCCACAAGCAGCATTAAACTGAGAGTTAGCGCACAACCCAGTAAGTGTCAACTGTCGTAACAGATCTACGCTTCTCGACCGCATTCGACACAGCTGAATGATTGAGTGATGAACCCATCACCACTCCTCAACCCATCAATGATTCAGTGGCTCAGGGGGCACCTGATCTGGGCTTATCCTCTCATTTCCGTCGCTTGCTCTCGTCCAGCCTCGGCAATTAACCGGGCCGGTCCGTCTAGAGACTCGAGGAGGAGATAGTAAATATTTGAGAGGCCGACTCTGTGTCTCAATGCAGCCCGCCCCGTCACACACTCTCTCATACCTGGTGGCGGGGTGTGTTTGCTATGTAAGCACAAACGCACACCCCAGACAAAATGAACAAACAAGCAGTGATTCAACAAAGTAAGTGTGGGGGTGGGAAGGCTAGTAGCACTTTGATGACCTCAGGGTGAGTCCCATAGACAGTGAGGTGACTGTGATTTGTGTCTTAAGTCATCCCATATAAAAGTGGAATAGTTTCCCATTCTCATTCCCATTTCCCAGTCACACCCACACAAGCCCACACTGAACATATGCCTTCCAGACGGACAGCAGGCCAAAGAAACCAAAAGGGTGACAGCAACACTCCAGCCTAATTCTGTCCATCCGTTTTCCCTCTCACCGCGTCGACTTCAGAGACTCCGCATCACTCTGTTAAGAGCACCGACGAGTCTTTAAATCTCCGATAAACAACATTTATGTGCTGCTCATGAGGACAGAAGGGGCAGTGAGTAATGACAGCTCCACTTCAGCTGCTGACTGGCTGACTCGCTGTGGCAATGGTGGGAGGGAAAGAAAGGGAATGAATGTGAGCAGTGACGTGGTACAAGGGCACAAGTGGGAGTGAAGAATAGGAGTCAAGGAGAGCCCACATTGTGTGGATTGTGCATGGACGTGGGTGAATGCATGCATGAACACATCACAAGGCCTCGTCTGTCATAATGGCACAAAGTCATTTTGCACGTTGCAAGTTGTTTGTATGTTCTGACTGTTGCTTGGACTGCGTGGGGCCTGCATTCCAATCATCTACAGGAGGACAGTCTAAGTGCAACAGTTCCAAACACTGAGCTTTGGATTCCGTCTATTGTCTACGTCTGCACCATATTGGAAAAAACAAAATCACAATCAAAACGCAACTCCATTCTCAGAAACACTTAAATGTGTATTAATAAACTTTCTTTGACTCTTTATCGATGTAATTGCATTAACTTTTACTCATACTGCCAGAATGTCTTGCGGATGAAGGAGGTTGAGTCATTTTGAGTACAACAGCAGCTAAATAGTGGGCCTGTTCGTCTCAACAGTCTAAAACTTTAACAGAATTTTAAATTGCAAAATTAACAACAATTTTTGACCTGAGCCAAGTCAGCAGCTGTGGCAGCAGCAGTCAGGCTTCAGTGCCGCTACGCTGCCTGTGTGAAACAAACATTACGGCGTGCACACTAAAACAGCATCAGAACAAAGATGTTTTTTGAGTTCTGTGGACCTTGTAATGTGAAAACAGCATCTTCAAAAAAAAAAGCAACGTCCATGCTGACTCTGCACATCATGCAGGCCGATTATTAGATGATTGGATATAATTAACCTCTTTATTCTCCTCTGCCTCCATATCTCCAGATTCTTTTCTTCGTCGCACTCAGGGGTCAAACACATACAGCAGAAGAAGAGAGGGACCAAAACAATCAAGATGCTTTTGAGGACGTATCTTTGTATAATCACAAACTATAGATCCACTCATCTGCTGAATCAAGCTGGGCTAGGTGAGCGTAGATTCATGTTTATTGTTGATAACATGAAACAATGTGTCACAATGTGTTATAATTCATTCTAATTCAGAACTCTGCCAGTACAGTTTTGCTTGGTATCCGGTTCAAAAGACCATGATTTGTATGCTAGTGGTCATTGTTGCATGTTATTCAGATATCCCAGGATGTTGAAGGGGAAATGGATTATAGGTTTGAATATGACTCGTCTACCCTGATGAATAAACAAAGCGCAATATTAGAATAAGATCTATATCACCTGTGATATACGCATAAATGAAACGGACACATTAGAGGCGGATGGAAGGAGAGTGAAGAGACTGAGGAATCCTAGAGAGAGCGTAGGAGCAGAGGAAGCGAGGGAGTGGTGATTGTGCATTATGCTGTGAGACTGTGTGGTTTAGAGTGAGACAATGTGGTTTTCCACACGGCTCACCACAGCAAATCCTGCTCTGTGCTCCTCCTCACCGAGCCCCAGTTGCAGTTACAATAGAGCTGCGACACAGAGCGTGTGCCACCCATCTGTCAGACAATATGTCAACACAGCTAAACACTCGGCAACATGTGGTCGGGGCCTATCAAGGCCCCGGTTGTTGCTCCTGAAAATATGAATTGCTTCTAAATCAGTCATTTCAGCCATACTTTGCACTTGCCTAACATTACACCTTTACATCTTTGCACAGGGCTTAGTTCTTCCCTTGTGCCAGTGTCTGTTGGTACATTGTGACACACACAAGCACACATCTCCTCACTACACTTCCCATTATTACCTCTGTCAAGGAGGTTACTTCCGTCCATCTGTCAAGCAGCATTACTTGAACAGTTATCCACCCACTTATCTGCACTCTCACGTTCAGGTTTATGCCACTTCACCACTCTCTCCGCTCAGCCAATGAAGGGTGCCTGGTGCCACCACAACAAGGCCACAAGTCTCTATCCAGACATTTCTCCTTTGAGGTCCTGAGGTGGTGGACTGAGTTACCAAACTCCATTTAATCAACTGAATCCCTCTCTGTCTTCAAACACCTAATATCTACCTACTATACCTCCTCCAGGCTCTACGTCTTGGCACCGACTCCTGTTGTTCTCGACGGACTAGATCTTTGCTTGTGTTGTGTTGAAACCTGTACGTTGCTTTGGATAAAAGCGTCTTCTAAATGTAAATTTAGCCAGGAGAGAATTCATTAAAACATCAGTAGTAGTTTATATATTTTGTTTATCCTGAGTCATTGCTTCATCAGATCTGGTAAACCTTGTTAGCAGGGTGCATACTGAAGTTCACGGTTGGGACAGACGGAGTCATACCTGCCTCCTATACATTGTTAGAATGTTTGCGTATGCGTGTTGAATCAATACAAGCCATCGTGAAGCAGGTTTGATCACAATTACCACTGTGCCATCTGACATCCACTTACTGTTTTGTGAGAAACTAATCATTACCATGCAGATGAACCACGGTTGACACAATAACAGTAAAAATCAACATTATCTAAAACAAATGGAATGGATAGTTTCCACGAAAAGGGGAGTCGACTACACATCCACACACACTCACGAGGGGGAGGAAATGAGCAGGTGAGTAGAACACAATGCCCTCCATCAACAGGCAGTAAGTTTTAATGGCCGAATACCTTGTTAGAGCCTGGGAGTGTTTATTGGTTAGTAAAAAAAAGAAGAAGAAAACAATGACAACTGGCAACAAACCACAGAACAGGAGTCCAACCAGCACAATACTGATGACCTCATATGACCAGAGACAGTCCAAGGTTCTGGGTGAACACTGGGCACGCACGCTTGTATCCTGGTTTCAATTCTTATACTATACAGACGAGCTACACAACTGTAAACCAAGCATTTAGCAGGTAACCTCATATAGTCATTTACAGAAAACACAGAAGTGCTACAAACATCTCTTTGTCTCGCTAACAAGCCTAACTCACTGTGCTTTTATTGCTGGAAACAAAGCGGCAAATGTCTGAAAGTATAAGCTCCGGCACTAAAACCAGCCTGAATACACTCTCAGATGATTCTCTCTTACTTTGCTTCACAACTGCTTCAGGAAGATTGATGACGTGTGTCATTGTTTATTCTCTCGCATGCCGTTTTAGGAAGGCGTTGACAGAAACAAAAGCGGGAGCTTAGAGATTGTCAAAGTCCAGAGCAGAAAATGGCAGAGAAGAAGAGGGACTCAGATTAGAACCACCACCCACACACCCCTGCGTTCAACCACGCCAGAGTGTGCGTCCTCCCTCCAGCTGTCTTCACCAGACTCCCACTGTAAATATGAATTTGCTTTTAATTGACCCGCCTCGTTAAATAGGGGTTAATTAAATAAAAAACTTGCTGAGCACACGCCCATCTGAGAGAGCGGTGAGGGAGCGCGTATGATCGCCATATGGACTCGTTTTTTTAGTGCTAACATGGAAAATTGTGCGTGAACTGAGCTGGGGCTGCACAGAAATGCAAACTGCTCCAGAGAACAGGCTGAATGCTGTGATATAAATACGACCTTGATGCACTGGAGCGATGGAGGCTTTCATGTCTGCTGCCACGTACAACAGACCTGCCACTGTGAAAAAAAAGAAAGAAAGAGAGACCTTGGAGGTGGAGAACATTACGGGCCGGTCCACACCGCAGAGAGAGGTCTGCACAGAGCTGGACCAGGCAGGTACCCACATATTTGGGTCGATTTGGAGACCGTGGTCACAGGCACGGTGAGGGTTGTAGCTTCAAAACAGAACTGTTCAGGGACGACTGTGGTGTGTGGTGTGCGAGTGCTTCCATAGGTGAGGAGTGTGTATGTTTAAACTGGTTAAACGCTGCTGCTGCCTCCCATCGGCTGAACTGCTTTCTCCACCTCTCGTGTTCACTTGTGGCTCGATCGATTTTTGTTGTCTTGATCTAGCCGTTATCGCTAAATAGCACAATCTTGTGTAACATAAAAATGCCTAATCTATTGGTTGTTCATTGATTATTTAACTATGCTTCTTAATCTATTCATCTCACGCAGAGGAGCCTTCGCGACTCCGGATCCTGATGAAATCAAGTAAAAAGAGCAGAAAATGTCCAAAAAGAATCAAAATACAGGTCAATCAGGTGACGACCACGTCTACATAGGACAGTCCCAGCTGATCCTTCACAATAAAAGCCTTCAGGCAAGTCTGGCGGCATAAACTGAAACGTCCTGATTTAACCTGATATCCAGCCTCAAACTAACCTGAATGTTACACCAGAGAAGTCAGCATATTCACACGTGGTGGTTTCCGTTATAGACAATTTGAAGTTGCAAATTGAACAATGGGTAATGGAGACAGAAATGGAAAACGGTGTGACTCATGATGCATGGGGCGTGTTGTATGAAGACACTGAGATTATCTTAAATTAATGGAGGAAAAAACAGTAGTTACAGCACTAACAGACCGAAATCAACTCAAGACTGAGGGGAGACTTGTGTTCAGCGCTACAGTTACTACACTCAGCTCTGTTATCAGCAGTATAGGTGAGGGTGACATGACTTATCTTTTACTGAGATCATTCAGCAGAAAAGATGATATCATAAAACTTTGGTTGTCGCTTCTTGTTGGCTAGACTGGTGGACCGATATGAGGACACAATGACTAATAATTGCCGAAGAGATTGCAGATCACCGTCTGCTCCATGATGACTTCTAAGCTTAAAAACACCTGAAGAGAAAAGGAGAAGAAGAAGAAGAAGAAGAAGAAGCAGCCTTATCCCATAACAACATTTAATGGAAACATTTGAATTGGGTTGATATTTTAAAAATCTGCACTGAACCAGAAATGGAAAAACAGCAACAACTCTAACTTGAGTTTGACTTGAATATACATCAGGCCTTCAACTATAACATGAAGCAGGTTCACCACAGGGAAGGTAAGAAATGCAATGAAAACAGATGAAATCACTGCGAGGACTCTCAACATCTGCAAGCCATCTTTAGCGTGGGAGGGCTTTAACATGGGGCCTGTAACTCTAACCTTCCTCCTCACATCCCTTCTCTCTCCTCCCTTCACTGAGCAAACAGCTCCGACTGTCGCTGGGACCACATGCTCCACATTAGGGCCCGACGCTTTCTCTGATGGAAGCACATTTCGCGTCTCACTTGGGTGTTGGATGCAGACGGCGTACAAGTTCTTGAACAAAACAGCGGCGGTAAATAGCCTCTGATGCTCTGTGTGGGTGGGGACAGAATGGATCCCACCAGCTACAAAACCCAAGCAGGTTTAAGGATTCCACTAAAGGAATAAATGTCTCTCCGTCTTTGTGTGTTTGTCCGGCACTGTGTGTTGTTTTTCCAGGACAGCTCCAGTTGTAACCCAGGTGACAGTGTGTGCTTTGGCAGGCAGCATGGAAATGACTTTAGACTGCAAAAGCCCCAAACTAAAACGCTAGAAAGACAAAAGAAAATAAACTAAACGGAAAAGAAAGGAAAAGGGAGAAAATAACAGCACTGAAATATCACAGGCCGCATCAGCACATTTTGCCGACTTCATACGTGACCGGGAAACACCGCAAACCGCACGCTGCTAAAATGAACACAGTGATTGTGGTCATTTATCCAGACGGGCTATATACTGAACACATCTGTGCTGTGTACATCATCTCTCTGAATATGTTCCCCTGTGTTAGAAATGTGCTGTTCAAACTAATTACACACATTTGACATTTTAGTTGAGACATGTGGGGGTGAAGCCGAGGGGTCTTTCATTAATAATTCCTTATCAATGGCGGCGGTGGCTCAGTCCATAGGGGACTCAGCTTGGATCGAGTCCCATATGGACCAAGAAAGTGGACTGGCAGCTGGAGAGTTGCCAGTTTGCCGCCAGGGCACTGCCGAGGTGCCCTTGAGCAAGGCACCAAACCCCCAAACTGTGCCAGGGGCGCCGTTTCATGGCTTCCCTGCGCTAACCCCTCTGTAATGCATGTGTATGTGCGTGTAATTTCAAATTGACGTGTTTGCATGGTGACGTGTTTGCATGGTGACGTGTTCGCATCTGGTTTGACCCAAAAAAGTTTCTTCTTCTTCTTCTTAATTAGTTAATGTTTATATTTGTCCTCCAACAGCAGCCTGCTGCGATCATAAACTCTGATCTCACTCTGACTTGCAGGCACACACACACAGTCAAAACGGCGCTTATAAATACTGAAATAAGCCCAGAGTGTGTGTGTGTTTGTGTGTGTGGCTTGCCAGTGGTGTCTGCCATGCCTCACTGCTTCTCATCAGTGGTTGTTTCCCCGCTCAGGGCAGGTCTGTGAGCAGGATAGGCTCCGGACAGCCAGGGTCCTCTCCAGAGTTAGCCCGCACTGTCCTCTGCACCTCTTCATCCCGCCCTCCTGTCGCTGCACAGTCGACCCAGAGATCTTTGATACTCACAGGCTCCAGAGACCAGATAAGAACACCAGGACAAAGAGATGTATCGCTATTTGGCAGCATCAGGGTTCAGTGTCCTGATTACGTTTGTTGCGGTGCCAGAATTTAGATTTTGATACAAAGTTTAGTATCAGGATTTATGGTACTGTGTGGAAAATGAAAATGCTTCACTAGTCATAAGACCGTCAAGCCTACAAAGTCTTTGGATTGATTGCTTTGAAAAACAAAACTCTACCTATTAAAAATGTATCGTCTACCGCTTCGTGACAACCCTCAATCAGACCACTATCGCACATTTCATTAGAACACACTGCCGTCACCTTCAAAGCTCTCCACCAGCTTGAATCTGAGCTGAAAGCTTTTCAGAACATTTAACACCAAATTCCAGTCGTGCCAGACAGACAATATAACCAATTTTCTGCCAGGAAGGAATGCGAGTCAGTGACCTGGAAGAAGCAGCTGTTGCACAGATAAGTGAAGGACTCGTCTGAGAACAGTGACACACAAGAGTGCGTCAAATAAAAGCACGTGCTCGTCTGGAAAACATGACCGATTGCAGCGTGGAGAAAAAGTCTGGCATCACATTTACCCTGCGTGAATATGAATCGGAGATTTACAAAGCGCGAAGAGTTGCCGGGGCCATCGCCGCTGTTGATACTGCCTTAGACAAAAAACATCTTAGTGTGGCACTGAGCTGAACCGAACAAGATCCATCCATCTTCCTGGCACAGTCCATTGTTTTTAGTTGCCTGCTTGGAACTATAAAGTTAGAAACGGATTATCTCCTTCAATTGGCTAGAAATTCTCTAATTCCTCTTGCGGCACCACTGACTATGGATAGAACAATTACTACAGAGTTGCATCAACATGTCTCAGGCAGATGCAGCACATTTACATGCACTCAGAAGGCAGGATTTGTTCTTACTGGGATTAAAAGGAAAAAAAGTGATTCAGTCGTATTCATCCGCACAATAAACAGGAGCCGCCACTCTGCAGGTGTGTGTGACTGCAGCTGAAACCAATCTGCCAACTGAGGAAATCCACATGGAATTATTTCTATGCCTGAATAAATGAATTCGCAATTGCGTTATCTGGGCGCGTTACTCAGGCTAAGCGTACTTTGAAGAAGCTAATTAATTGAAGTGCATGTAAATATATGGAAGGTAAAAGGGAAAATGGGCAATATCAGCTTCACAGAGGTACGGTTTATGGCAGGCATATTTGATTGGATTGCAGTGGAGAAGTGGCAACGGAGTGTTTATTCCTCCTATTTGTAAGAGAGTCAATAAATGATACGGCTTTTTTTACCTGATTTCACAGCGCCCTGACAATAAGATAAGATGTACCGTGATGTTTCTGAAATATAGTGCTATTATTAAAGGTTATATCTTCATTTCAGTACATTCATGTAGCCTATATTCAGTTCATTTGGCAAGTGTGTTATAGGTATACTTCCTAAAACACATTATGTACTGCATATGTCTCTAACTGTGTACGAGTGGTTTCCTTTGAATCCTCCAGTTACCAGTGATCATAAATGAGCCGTGTGACTGGAACAGGCCTGAGCACAGAGAGGATTCCTGTCAAGCATCTGATATGGGACTCGTGCTGCTGCCGAGGAGCTTGACAAGATGGCAAATGTGTCTCTTTTCTTTACTTGTGGCTGCGCACGTTGCGATGCCGGGGTCTTCTCCGGGGGTGTTTTCTTCAGCTTGATGAGGACGGATAAATATTTTAGTGACGTGTGAGATCTCTGTGCTATATCATCTATGTGTAATTGTGCATGCCAGAACCAGCCTTTCAGCAGATTTTGTGCCTCCAAAACCCCACCGGAGAAGCCAAGATCATATAATATAAATTGTGCGCACACACACACACACACACACACACACGGCGTAGGCGAAAGCCCTGCAGACAGCACCGCACATTACAATCCCCTGAGGCCTCAGACCCCATTCAGTCATCGCCACTATCACACTGTTGGCAGATTATGACAACAAAAAAAAAAACAGCAGTTCTTAAACGGACATTATTCAGTAGCTGGAGTCCAATTAAAATGGATTTATGATGAGGGAGCCAAACAGGACTTGTTAGAGATGAGAACAGCTTGGCAATCTCTGGTAATTCTGTGGGTCTCCAGCGTGCCTGCCTAGCAGACATCACAGCATCCATTGAAACGGGATGACAGCAACATGGAAAACACCACCGCTTGGCAGATGCTTTTATTCAGATTGACCCCTGGAGTCAAAGTTAGCTTTTAAGCCGTAACAAGACCACCAAATTGAACAAAGTGGCCATTAAGTTCAAGGTTGCCATTTAAAAAGCATTCAAGTCTTGCTAGTGAAATGTGAAACACAGAAGGCTTTGACCTACTGACCCAGAGCCTAGGGGCCTGCTGGTCCCACGGCCTGTGTAGGTGATTTGTAGTACAACACTGACCGCATCATGAGTGTTAACGTGGCAACACACTCCTATCATATCTCTCATATCACCATGAGCAAACGGAGCCCTGGAGAGAGGCTCCAGCAGCAGTGCTCCCCCTTTAATGTAGGTCAGTGTTACACACACTTTATCAAGCCGCTGGTGTGCACACACACACACAAACACACACACACACACATCTGGACACACTCGCAGGAAAACAAGACAAAAGAGGCCTGAAAATTATGTTACAACAATTATTTTGAACTGAAGTGTGAATAATGGCGAAAGAAGGCTGAAGCATGAGGCACACGCACACACACACACACACCCACACATGTGACCTTCCCTCATTACCAATACGTCTTTCCTGAGTAAGCTGAAAAAGGCTACAGAGGAATGGTGAGCTATTAAGTATTCCCTTCCCTGTGGATTGGAGGGTGATGTCAGTTCACTCCGTGAGGTAGATGAGACCACAGAAACACACACACACACACACTCTCTCTCTCAGAGCGGCTGGAGCTACGCCTAAGGCTAATACTCCTCGTCACCTCTTGGAAAGGGACACGGGAGCACACGACTGCTAAAGAACTCACTCTCACACTCTCTCACACACACTCACACACACACACACACACACACACACACACACACACACACACACACACACACACACACACACACACACACACACACACACACACACACACACACACACACACACACACACACACACACACACACACACACACACACACACACACACACACACACACACACACACACACACACACACACACACAGATCTATCTCCATGGGCTGAGAGTTATAATGACATTCATGCTTTGTACAGCACCCTTGAGTCTCTTCCTGGCCATGAGGTATGCAAATGGCGGGTAATTCATTTCATTCACAGCGGAGTGGATGAGCGCCACAGTGCTGTATGTTACAAGACAATCCACACTGTTCAACCCACACTGAGACCAAATACTCAACACAAGGAAGGCATTGATCCATTCAGCTGAGTTATATTAAGTCACGTTTGGAGCTCCATTAACGCAGACAGTACATGGAGACAGACAATAGAGTTGGCAGTGAAGGATCAATACTGTTAACATTCACTATACTGTAAAGTAACAAACACTTACTTTAACCTGGATCAAAAAACGTTAAACCTGAGCTGTATTTGGGTCCGATGCACAGAAATTGGAATTTGCTGCCTTGGCCGACGAATTTGCTGCGGTAGAATTTCAAAGCTGATTTTGCACTCAAAGAAACCTTTCTGATCTGGGACTAAATAAAACCCCGGGATCAAAGCGGCTGCTTAAAATCTAAAGGTGCTCATGTAAGCTTGAGCGGATCTGTGACAAGTTCCTGAGCAGCAAAGAGCGATAACCAATGAGAGAAGCCCAACGCAACTTCTCCACGTTCTGACTCGCAGCTTCTTCTTCTTCTTTCTACACAGAGTACTATTTCAGTGGCGAGCGGTGCGTTCATATTACAAAACGCACAGCTGCTCTGTTTGTGATTCCTCTTTTCGTGTGCAGGTGCGTGGGTTGTCACTCTTCATGTAAGGCTTTATGAATAATGATGAAATATAATGCAAAAAGTCAGCAGTTTCCTCTTGTCGACGGGCCTTTGTGATCCATGCCTGCACTCGTTTGTGTCGTCTGCACACAACATCAAGAAAGATACAGTTATGAGAAAGAGCTGATTGGTAAATTGGGGAGCTGTGAAGTCGTGCGGTCTGTACCTGGCCTGCTAGGATCTTGAAAACAAAACGCAAACCTGAACATCTCTGTCTGCATATGACGGCACATCCCCCACTGCGACAAACACACACACACACTTTATTGAGGAAGAACTAGAAAGGAGAGTGGCCTGAAGGCACAGAATGCCTCTTAATGTGTGAGTCAACCTAATGGACTGCTTCCTTCTACAGCGGCCCTGACCTCACTCACTCGCTCGCTCTCTCATACCATCTCCGACCCTCTCTCTCCCTCGCTCAGCCTCCATCCCACATCCACTTTCTCTGCTCTCATCTGGGCCCCGATAGCTCTATTTGCTTCGTCAAGACCTGGACTATCGTTTAATTCCTGGAGGATGCGACAGCACAACAAGCTGGATCATCAAGACAGCAGACAGACGCGCACGCACGCACGCACGCACGCACACACACAAACACACACCAACAGACAGGATTTGTGTCCGAGGTCAGTGCCCTAAAAACGAAGGCTTAGGACTAAATCCTGCTCATGCATAGTCAAATGATGCCTGTGCACAAATACACACACACCTAGAGGGCCCTCATTGGGCCTGACACCACTGCAAATCCCCGCTCACCCACAGTAAACAGAGTGGACAGTGCAGTGCTTAAAACACAGCTTTTCAGGCACGTGACCTATATCGAGGCAGTATAGTGAGTGGCATAGTATATCTGCAATTACATGGATCTAACCCAGTAAACAGCTCCACTATAGGCTCCTGGGCTCTGGGCTTTTGAAGTAAATCTCTTTCTGTCTGCGGTGTTATTGTTTGTTTGGTATGTCCCACCAGTTAATCCAGTATCTTTCTGGATCCAAAACCACAACTGCTGCTTCGGTGCAGTATTAAACACAGACTATAGTATCAGCAGCAGCAGCAGCAGCAGCAGCAGCAGCAGCTCCCCAACAGTGGGCTGGCAGATAAAAGGCACGCTCACTCCCTCTGCAAACTGTAAATCACAGCCGATCTGTTGAGAACAACGAGCGGGGCTGTGATCCTGACAACTGACTAACTTTGTGTGTAGTGGATTTGAAAAGTTTGAAGCTCTGCCTGCTACATGCCTACACTCAGCTCAGCACGTGGGATGACTCCACTATAGTGATCACATGATTATTTGATTAGTTGATGATCAGGAAACTAATAATGGGACATCAAATAGAAGATTTGATGATTGCTGAACAAATTGAAATCGCTTATCAAACACTATCAGACACATTATGAAGTTCTAGCTTAGATTTGTCAAATATCTTTACAAATTGAATATACTTAAGGGTTAATGTAAGGTTAAAGCCATCTTGAGCTCTAGGGAATTGACATTTTGAGGTTAAAAACAACATAAATCACAAACTGAAAATAATAATGCTTAGTTGCAGGAGGGCCCAGAGCATGTGAACGACACTGTGAAGGAGAGAGAGCCTGTATTTGTGTGGGATAAAGAGAATAACCTGTTTCCAGGCTTGCCTAAACACGCGCTGTATAGTGTTCGCGTCTTTATTGGACTGCCAAACAGTCAACCCTCTCTGTGACACCGCTGTAGTCCCGTAACCAGTCGGCCCGCTATGACTGACTGTGTCCGTCACATCTGCCAAGTTGTGTGATTCACGTGGTGCGCCTGTTTGTGCGCCCGATGACGTGCCGCATTCAAGAGCAGCAGTTCTGATAACAGTGTGTATGTCATTTGTCAGCTTATTCTCACCCAGCTGTCTTCCTCAGATAAACATCGAATCAAAGTGACTTCACCACCTCATCTACCGCAACACGAGCCAGCGACTGTCTGTCTGTCACCACAGCACAGGCACGTTCCCAGCTTCTCTTCTTATGTTCCTCAATTGTGCTATGAGCCGGTGTGATGTCAGGTGGGAGTCGCAGATGTGTGAAGGATACTGCAGCCCCTTGGCATGGCAGTGCTGAATGCAAAGTGGCGTATAAATGCTACAAACTGGAGTGGATGGGTTAGTGAAGAGAGGGAGTGAAGCTACATGTATAGATCCTGCTGATATGTCAGTTAGAATGTGATACACACAAGCAGCATGGGAACATTCACAGCAATAGGAGGACTTCTCACACACGCTTTAGTAGGTCTGTCACAATACTGGAACATTTAGCCTATTTGAAATCAATTTGTCTATAATTACAGTCGTAGCTTTTAGTGCTGTAGAATAATATGACCAATTTTAGTAATATCATAATGATTGTTGTTGCCTGGAGCCAGATTACAATAGGATGGTAATTGTATTAACCATTGGATAATTCAATAGTTTACTGCTCTTTTTCCATTACAACTCAATAATCCTATATGTATAGAAGGATTTAAACACGTCTGCTGATAGTCCGATGTCCATTGTTTCAGGAACGTAACCTGGCCAGACTCCTCTAGGTGACTGTGGTCCGTCTTGGTCCATTGAATCGGAACCAAAACTAGAACCTGAGTGCTGTAGGATGGCAGCAGCAATCCTGTGTGACTCAGGGAATGGGGCGTGCTGGGTCTGCATTAGCTCAGTGAGATTTGATTCTGAATCAAATCAAAGAATAGACCCGAGACATAACACGGGAATATGAAAACTAAATCCTGTCTTGAGTCCAAAGGATGAACTTGCACCGAATGCAATATTTTTATGCTTTGCGTGACATTTCTTTGTATTAAATATGCTATAAAAATAAATATTATTGTTGTTATTATCACAGTTCTATTGTATCCTATCTTCCTGGAGCTGTGCAATATACCAAATGGTTTCCTTATCGAGTCCTTTCCCACAGCTCGATTACTGAATACAATCTGGCTGAAATGTTGAGACTTGCAATTACATCCCTGATATGCAGTGATCACATCGTGCCCTTATTTAAAATGTGCTGTGTGAGCTCTTCAGTCACTCTTCAGACACTGACCACATGTACAGTATATGTATGAGTCAGAATGGCCTGCGCTGCCCTGCCCTTTAATCTCTGCACCAAGTTCCCAATTGTCACTTGGTCAAAGCACACTGAATCATCGAGTGTGTCTGGGCAAACACGTGTCACAGGGTGATTATAACCAACAATATAAAAAAAAGAATCCAAGATGATAAAAATGCAATAAAAACAATCAAACAAGAATGTAAGTGTTATCCTGTCCAGGGTCAGTGTGTGTGTGTGTGTGTGTGTGTGTAGGAATGTGTCCTTATAAAAGAGCTACACTGGCTATATCATAAATTATGGGATAGGCCTACACACACGAAACACCACATGCAAATGAAAGTCCCCTTTATGATTTGTAATAACATAGTGAGAGTAAAGGGGGATCAAATACCTTCAGAAATTCATTCAAAACTGATCACCACTAATACACACACCTATAGAAATATCACAGCTATCTCATTCGAGTGTGTGTGTGTGTGTGTGTGTGAGAGAGAGAGAGAGACGCAACAGCATCAGAGTATCATGAGGCTCTAATAGTGTCCAGCATTAGGCGTAAATCAGTGACATAGATCATCAATGCAACACTTACTTCCCAATGACCTCGCAGAGCTCGTACACATCTTCAAAGAGAATGTCGTCGTCCGCCATAGTCCAACGCCGGCTGGGGAAAAAATTATCCCCAAAATGTGCGTCCAAAACCTGATTTTTGTAGCTCCTAAACTGGGCAGCGAAAGGCTAGGAAACAGCTGAGCGTTTGACAGAAATAAACCGGTGCTCGCCACTCGTACGCTGTGGCGGGAGGGCAGTCGGTAAAGAGTTCCAAAGAATGGGGTCGAAATCCCGGTAGTTACCTCCTCCCGTCGTCCCCCAAAAGCGCTGCTTCGCTGGGGGGGGAGAATCGGCAGAGGGAGAGCTCGGTAATCCCGTTTGGTAGTTCCCGGTTCGGCCCCACCTTCCCCCGGTTAAGTACCTTCTCCACACAAACCGTGTGGCTGTCAAACTAACATTATAGTAAAGTACTCCGCTGCGCCTGTCAACAGCTCCGGTTCGTCCGGTGGTAGTGGTGTGAGCGCAGGGATGAAAAGCCCGAGCAGACCCGGCGGACAGTGCACATCTGCGGGGTTACAGCAGTGATCCAGGTGGGTAACAGATCTTCACATCCCGAGCGGCTACACTTTCTGTATGTTCAGGGCGGCTCGTCCTCCTTCCATACAAACTGACGGGCGGGATGAAGCGTCGGAGCGCAGCTTGACTCCCCCTGTGCTCCTCCGCGGGCTCCTCGGCACTTTCCAGTCGTTACTTTATGTTTTCCGCTCCCGCTGTAAGCTTGTTCGCCCTGGCGTTCAGCTCCACAGAGCTTCCAGAAAACCGAGCTCCTCCTACAAGACGGTTATGAAACTGCTCCGCTCCCCTCCATGTTGGCTCCGAGCCGTTTCCCAGGGTTCGCCGTTGAGTCCACGCAGGCTTTGAGCCAAGATGGCGGAGACACGGCTCCACGAAGGCGTTCCCAAAAGCGCAGTTTCCCGATTTACTTTTTTGTGGACTGCCCAGTCCGGAAGCGGGGAAAGTTAGCGAATTTCCAGACATTTCAAGAAACAACAGCCAAGACACTCATGGCAACAAGACATATTTAAAAGTACACCAAACTTTGACTTAAGAGAATTATCATGCAAGCGTTAAATTTACTGTATCTACTGTAAATGTCACACTGATTGCACAAATAGCTATTTTATTTAATTTTTGCATTTTTATGTTTATGTTTTTTTTGGTTAAAGTTTTAAACTTCTTTTACTTACCTGAGATTAACTGACTTGAAATTTGTTGCAGGCTACTTGACAGTAAAGATACTGTTGAATGTAGTATTGTGTTGCCTGAATGAATAGAACATACAAACAAAATGTCCAATAAAAAACAAAAAACTACTGCCGTAGGAAAAACGCAAACTCTATGGTTCGAGTCAAAACAAAGATGAAAGCAAGGATTTATTATCTTCTTAGTTTTATTTGGTATGTAGATGTGTTGCTGAGCTTATGGGTTCCAGATTCGTCATTGTCCAATACTCAATGTTTGGATGATATAAATTTGAGCTACTCCTTCACATTATTGAAATATTTTTGAATGGTACTGGTGAAAAAATCTGTACATGTTTGTCATCTGTTTGTAATTGAAAATATAGATATGTCTTTACAAACATTATTCCTGTAAAGTAGCATAAACTAACTTAACTCTCCTCACTGCATCACTAAAATATTGTAATATTTTGAGGAATAATATTTAGTTTGACAGACAAATTGTTCAATAATCAATTTAAATTGCAGTGGGACAAGTATGCACTTTTTATTTTTTTTGCAAAGCCTAATTTATCAACAGCTGTGTGTCGATATTTCTGAATTGGAGAGCTGCATAGTTATTTAATGACTGATTTATTTATCTGGTTGTCTGATTGCCTGTAGGTATGTGTATGTGTACTCCCCAGTATAGACTCACGGTGCTACATTACATTACATTACATTACGATCATTTGGCAGAAGCTTTTATCCAAAGCGACTTACATTACATTACCACCCTTCGCAGAGGGGGGAGCAATTGAGGGTTCGGTGCCTTGCTCAGGGGCACCTCGGCAGGGGCCCGAACCTGCGACCCTCCGGTTCCCAAGCAGAAGCACTACCCACTGAGCCACTGCTCCCTACAATTGCAGATTTGTTTGCACAATGGCAATAAAGGCATTGAACTGAAAAGATTTAGTATTCGTCTACCAGTGCGCACATCAGTCATTTTGGAAGCTATAGCAGCTTCCAGCGCTGTGATTGATTGATGGTTGTTGGGTGACCCTGTCTACATTTGGATCATAGATTTTATTCAATGGGCTTCATTCACTTAGTGCTATTGTTCCAGAGAGCTATTGTTGGTCTGAATGCATGGTCAGTGTAATTTATAGGGTTGAAACAGATGCTTACAACATATAGTAAGATAATGCATCTAATAAACTGCAATTTATGTGTGTTTAACATATTGCAGACTCGTTTAATCCTTTCACAGAAGCAATATGTCACTCTTCAGAAGATATACTACATTTTGCAAATCACTGATACCAGCCTGCAAGTACAATTAAAGTTCCTCAATTCAATAATTTCATCAAATTTCCTTTCATTGCGTAAGAGGTGAGTGCACATGTTAATACAATTTGGTTACAATAGATGATAAATGATGACTGTTAAAGACAGAGGGATGGACAGACAGACAAACATAAAGGTCAAGCTCCACAATAGATGGGACAGACATTAATGCTACGCTACATCCTAAATGACACAAAAGTGCTCTAACAGTCACTTGTCCAGAAATAAATACAGTTTTCATGGACAAAGCTGTGTGTTTTGCAGCGACAACGCCAAAGCTTTATACCAACACTTCAATCTAGAAAGTGCTGAACATCAGCGAGAAAAACAGCTTATAATATACATTCAAAATATTTGTGTTACTGACTCTTGCAGCAAAGTGAAATAATAATAGGATGTTTCCTATGTTTCCCTGTTTCCTGTCAGTAGTCTGGACTGTGCTGCATTCCTGTGCAGAATCTTATGGAACTGGCCTTCTACAAACTCCTTTAATATCCCCCAAAATACAGCCTGGCTCAGCAATACTGCAGACATGCTCGCACAGCATCAGACAAGTAATATCTTTTACTATTTCATGGAGTCTGCTGGGTAAATACATTGCCAGCTGATTACCTAATTAAAGCAGAGTGAATAATTAAGCAGAGTGAGTAAACCAAAGATCATTTATTTATGGTTTTCAACAAAAAGGATTTGATGTAATTAAATTGTTCCATAGCAGATACTACATGAGGACCAGATGTACGGAGGCTTTTGTGCTGGTTTGGGGCACAGATTTGAGCCGTTTTGCTCTCTTCTATCAAACAGGCACACGGTTTGTGGGTCAGCTACGTGAGTCATCGCAGCCCTTATGCATATGTATTTAAGGGAGGGTCGGGCAATTAACTGGCGGGGATATTATAAGTGTTGTGTGTTACTTATTACATTTAATTTACTAAAGTGTCACGTAATTTTCCAGGGGCCAGTTCTGTGCGAAATGACTCTACCTCTGAACAACATGCACAAATTAGCAAAGGTGTACTAAAACCGCTTGGTCCCTGATGCTGAATACACTGATATGATGCACAAACATATACATCAATTTCCTCAAGATTCAAAGAAGAAATCCAACACACTAAGTGGGAGTTTTGTGACATTTCCGAATGTTATTGGAGCCATGAATTGTACTCATATACCGCTTGGCCTCCCTTCCATCAACACAAGTCCCATGAATGTTCAAGTAGTCTGCGATTGTATGCTCAATATCACAACTGCTGTATCCATGATAGTTTCATCTTCAGGAACAGCAACATCTACCCAATCATATGCAGATGCTTATTTCCTCCATAGTTCCTCTGGCGACTCCTGGATTTGATGAGTAACTGACACTCAAATTCAGTCTTTAGTTTTAGTTTGAATTGCATCCCTGTAAAATGAAGTCTCTTCAGGGCTCCAGCACCTTTTTAACTCTCATTCACACGCTAAATGCGCTTAGTAGGCGGGCACATGCACTGATCGCACAATTAGCTGCAACCTTAGGAGATTAGAAGTTCATTTCACACTAATTGCGAACACACAACTAAACGCTCAACCGGCCGCAGTTTGAGCTGCGTGTTTCATGTTCGTACATCTGGCCCATGTTCTCTCTCCCTTGACGCATGGTTGCCTATGTAGCACAACAATGTTTTATTTGGGCCATTTGAAACCTCTGGGATGTTTGTGTTCTCTTTCATCACATGGGGTTGTGTGTATGTGTGTGTGTGAGGAGGTGGGGATGTTGTGATGTAATTGAACAGAAGACCATTTGGCTTAGGAATCACAAAAATCACACATCAGAGGAAATCTTATCTCTAACCAACACACCCTCCTGGACTCAGCCGGTGGGCCAGTGCTGTGTGTGTATGTGTGTGTGTTCAAGATACTTTCTTAGACCCCTATCCCATCTCCCTACTAAAGCTGAGGGGATATAAATTGCCACATTGTGTATACTCTCTCTCTTTCCACCTCATACAACATGCAAGGAATACACAAACACACAGAGACACATTTGAAGGTCGTGTCTGAACTTTGCAAAGACGCAGAGATAAAACAGAAAGATCGGGTTGTATGAGGGTGTGTTTGGTGTGTGCTAGTGTGTGCATCTCAATGTGTTAAGTTGAACACATTTGAAGACACAACAGATTCATTTGGAATGTCATCCAGGTAGTTATGTGTAAAGTTGATGTATCATTTTGATACGTTCATTACAATAATCTGGGAAATCCTATTAGCAGAGTTACATTCTCATTGTTTTGTAAGGGTCTGAGTCAAGCATGTGTCCAATTTGGTTGATCTGTGTTCCGATTTAACAAAACCCAGTTGGAAACACAGTCTGATTGTTGTCTTTCTGCTCCCTGACTTTGGCACTAATATCACTTTGGCACTATGATTCCTGCCTGATGGGGCAAAGTTCCGATACATCTGACTTGTGTTCAGGTGAATGGTGTGGATCAAAGCAGAGGACCGAGTATGTGTGTGAGTGTGTGTGTGTGGGTGGGTGGGTGCTTGTGTTTCAAAGTGCTGACCGTGCCTCCCTTTGCTAATGATATTGCACATTTAAGTTTTGTTCTGAGTCATTTCCTCTGTGGTTTAACTAATTTCGGCATCCAATGTGTTTAGCGTTTGGCTCAATCCCCTCCTTTTATCTGCATTACAAACACTAAGCTGTGTCCTGGCTGGGTTCAAGTTGGAGTTATCTTAATTGCTGTGGGAGGTATGATGCAGCAGAAAAGAGGAAACGATTAAACTATGCTTCTAAAACAACTTACAGATCATTTGCATTGATGATTATGATCATGATAGACAGCAGATAAGGGAGTCTGAAGCAGAGTTAGAGCCAAACTGATGACAGACTATTAGGGATTGACCTTACTGTCTAAATACTGAGAAACGTTCTTTTTGTCACACACTTTTAGGTGAGTAGTGTATTGACGACGGCTGTGTATATCTGGAAGAGCTCTCACAGCAGTTGACTTGTAAGAGTACTGACTCAATGTGATGACAGTATGAGTGATGTGGTAAGTAGAAAATGCAGTGTATGATCCAGTGTGTGATGTTGAGGTTCCTTTGATGTAGAAAGATGATCACACGATCCTCTCCTCTCCTCTCCTCTCCTCTCCTCTCCTCTCCTCTCCTCTCCTTTCCTCTCCTCTTCTCTTCTCTTCTCTTCTCTTCTCTTCTCTTCTCTTCTCTTCTCTTCTCTTCTCTTCTCTTCTCTTCTCTTCTCTTCTCTTCTCTTCTCTTCTCTTCTCTTCTTCTCTTCTCTTTGTTCTATTTGTTGCAGCACAACACACATGTTTTTTTCTGTAAGTACTGTATTTTGTCCATAAAGATTTTAACACAGTGACACAAGTTGTCCAGTAACGAATGCAAATGTTTGTTTAATCTGTTCTGAATTTACTTTATCATCAGTTATGCCTTTAGGGGGACAATAAATGATCTAAAGAAACCTTCCTCAGCGAATGTAAGTGATATACAGTAGAAATACACTTTGAAGGAACATCCCTGATTATTTTTACATTATTCTAACATTAACAACAGCCTCACCACTGTGCTACCTTCTCAGATGTCCTGCTCCTGTGGCCCCCCTGACCATCTTCAGCCTCTAAGCCTGCTCCATGTCCCCCTGCCTCCAGACCGGTCGATTGTTATCATCCTCAGTGAAGTTCAAGTCAAAGTTTGGAATCTTTTACACATACTTGTATTTGCTAAATCTTGCGAGTGTAATAGATCATGCTTGACCCATCAACTTCTTCCCATTTCAAGAAGGAGCCCCAAAGCTAAAACAATGTTCTGAAGGAATATTGACACGTCTCAAAAGAATATTTAGTGGTGAAATGTACAGCCCCGGGCTCCTGAATAGCAGAACTAGTTCTTTGGCTGAACTGCACTATGATGGGTCAAGTCTATTACACTCACAATATGACTTGAATATGAGCATATTTGTAAGGCGCATAAACACTTAAATCCTCTTATTTGAATTGATTCCCTTGGTTTTTGAATATTCCAGTCTGCAGGGTTATTTGTTGACCTTTTTGTTGACCTCTGCCGGAATCTTGAATGATTTGTTATGTGTTATGCAATGTATTTTTCCTACAGCTGAAATTCTGCTTTGCATTACATTACTGACATCATACCTTCACACTCCGTACATGTCGTCTCTTTACAGGTCAAGACTGGATTCTTGCTTCTCCATAATTCCCTGCCAAATCTCTGAACACGTGTCTAAACACCATGTATGGGCTTTTAGTTTACTGGCTTTAGAAACAGCTTTATTTACTCTGTTAGCATCTCTGTAAACATCCCACTGTGGGGGGCGTCGCTGGTGTGTGGTTCACTCCATCCAGCAATCCAACAAGCCCAGCGCTTCACATCACAGAGGGAGATCATGGCAGCGCTGCTTAATGATATCCTCTGCTGGTTTTGGGTTTGGAGTATTAAAGTCTTGCCCCTGGCTGCGTCTACAGCAAAGCCTGTTCCATTTTTCAAGAGCAAGAGTAAACTGAACTTCCCCACTTGGAGGCTTTACCAAAAGCATTGCATGTAGAATTCATCATCCCCTCGCTGCAGGAATCCATTTAAAAGCTGTTTGTCTCTTCCGCAAAATCTGACACTGCCCTGAAGTCCTTCCATCTGTCTTAACTTTCCCAAACACAGACCTCTCGTAAAAAAAAAAAGTTGGTTATGCTTTATGTTTGCAAAATAATAACAATAACGGCCAACCGACAAGCCATTGCAACTGACGGGTCCTTAAAAATATTGTAAAAATTTAAGGAGGAACTATTACTACTAACAACACTACGGAGCAATTACAAAGGAGCACATAATTCCCTCCACTCAATCCAAAACTCATCCACTAAAAGTCTGAATAATATGACAATCAGATGGGATAATGTCTCAGTTATGATGAATTTTAATAATCTTATATTATCTTATATATCTTTTTTATATGTAAGATCATCCAAGCAATAGCATGCAATTTATTTATTATAATACAGTGTATAACACATTGGAAACTTCTTTTACTCTGCCCCGCCACGCCCTTTTTTAGGATTGTGTTGCTTGATTAAAACATGCACATCCGTATGCGTATGTGAAGAGGTCATTCACATTATTTCCTCATTTCGCTCAGACAAATGTCAGGTGTTATTATGGCGCTGAGGGCCCGTCAATGGGCGACACGCACGGTTATCAACAAGTCAATTTTCCTCTGCGTGGCTGAGACTAATTGTATACCGTCACGTCCCTGGGGCAAACAAAAACACACACAAAGTGATCATTAAACCTGCCTGGTCTGGCAAAGATGAAACTTGTGTTCATACTGACTAGTGGTTCTTCTAATGTTATTAGCAAAGCATAAATCAATACTGGTTAACATGAGCTGGATCAATGGACTTCACCAGCCACAAGGATGGATGAATAATGGTTTCTGGTAGGGCCTGATACAATGACGACAAGGTGTGTGTGTGTGTCTGTGTGTGTGTGTGTGTTTGCATGTGATTTATGTGAGAGCGAGTAAGGGAAAAGAAAGAGAGAGAGTGAGAGAGGGAGAGCTCATCTGTGTGGCTGACTGCAGCAGAGGTGCTGTCTGCAGAGTGCTTATCAGGAACATGGCGAGAAGTGGGGGTAGGAGTGGAGGAGGAGAGAGGAGGCGAGGAGGACGAAGAGGAAGAGGAAGAAGTATGAGATGAATGGTAAATGGTGTGTCAGTGTTTGGAAAAGCCGCCTCTTTGGAAAGCTGTCATGCCAAGTTCGATGTTGAGGTCCACACGAGAAAACATTTTCTCTCGCCTGCTCCCCAGAGACCACATAGGTCCAGTAATATGTCACACTACAGCAGAATCTGGTACTTAAAGGCGGAAAGTACAGCCTGTCGTGATGCTTTTTTGTCTTTTCCTCAGCTTTTAGTCATCCATCTTTACTAGGATTGTGCTGAGTAAAATGTATTGCTGGAGCCTGTAGCTGGATGGATGTGTTTTCCTTGCTTCTCATTATAGGCTGATAGTGAGCCAAACTAAAGCCCAGTGGAAGAGGCATACAGTGGGCAGACACACCCCACATCCTCTGCTTGGCACTGACACTCTGAGGGAACTTATGTACACACGATCTGTTCTTACTCCCAAAAGAGAGAGCAGGGAGGAGAAAGGGAGCAAACCCCTATGGGTCTGTTGCGTTTTGTGTGGGCGCTGAACATATGTTTCTGTATGCTGCCGTGCATCTGCATATTTAATCTTCTGCGTATGATCACACTGAGGGTAAAACTCTTTTATTAAACATTCATTGCATCACATTGTCTTTTTGTGTTGCAAGTGTAACACAATAAATGAATCCTTTGGTGTTTGTTCAATTCTGTCTTCCCTGCAGTATTGTACGGAAAGAAACAGAGACAGAATGTAATGGACACATTTTTAATGGAATGTTGCTCTGTGTCGGAGAGGAAGGGGAGAAAAGACAATTAGTCATTCTGTCTGTTCTTCCATGAAGACATGAGCCTACAGCGAGCACACGATTCAGACACAGAGGGGCTGCAATCCTATAATGTTTGTTATTGTTAAGATTCTATTTACTTCCACACACAGCTGTTATCACTGGTATCTGTTTATTCATCCATCCAGTCTGTCCTCCTGTCTGTCGATCACAGCAATAGCTTGTAGTGCGATTTGGATTAGAATTTGGCAGATTGATTTGTGGTCACACATTGGATTCACCACCAATTTTTGATTTTTCTAACACAGTTTTTTTTGCACCTCCTCCTGCAGGTTTTGCTGAATTGTTACAAACTGTAAACTGTCGAATGTCTGGGCCAACTCAGATAAAACTCTTATCTTTGTTATTCCTTAGCTTGTAGCAAAAAGTTGCCACTGAATTCGACTGGACCGGGCTCATTCTAGGAGAAGTGCTTTATCTCGGGAGTGGACGAGCGTCTTGTAAACACATTTTGTGAACATTTGCACTCACTTCTTATGCAAAACGGGCAATGCAAATCAGTCAGCCTAATGGTGCAACAACAACAGTGTAATCTTGTTTATACCCACTATTTAGGAGCATAGTACTCCCTGCCCCTGTACCTGGGTCTTTTATGTGTACTTGTAAAAGCACTCAAGCAGAAACATTTCTTTATTATACTACACCAAACTCATAAAATCCTGTAGCTGAGCTGTAGCATCTCCGAGTGCATTTGTAGTTTTGTTATTATATTTCGCTGCTGCTGTTGATTCGTAGACATGGAATTAGTCACAGTGAAAGCACATGGATTGTTGTTGCGAGGCTGAAGGTCAAATGAAGAAGATTTTGTGATCGTAAATTCCACCTGTTAACACAAGTTGATGCAAGACCCGCTGCACCGTCTTGTAGTATCTGTCCAATGGTGGCTTGGTGGTTCGCTCTGTTGCCATCAGGAGTGAGAGTTTTCTATTATAGTGTAGCTATGAAAACAGGGGAATGTATGGCTTGAACATTGTATGAATTGAACTTCATGTTGGTAAATAGATAAATAAATAGTCACCTAATGGTTGTGTGGTGTAATCCACTCCTATCTGCTCAATAGACTTAGGCTCAGTGGCCCTGTCAGCTATTTAAAGTCTTAAACTCTAGAAAATGTTTTATGGGTCTTAGGTTGGTGGCTTACATCACCATGGTAACCAAGGCAGCTCAGCTCATCTGCTACTCATCATTAATGGCCTTGATTAAAAGCACTTACTAATTGTAGAAAGGACAATTTACAAGACAGGACATTAATAAAAACAATGAGTTCAGATACAGAATATGCAAAACTGCAATGTGATATTATTGAAATAATTCATAATCCTTCAAAATGTGTACAGAGCCAAGTGGCACTCTGCTCCTTCTTCTGGATGAATTACATAAGAAAACAGCATTGAACATTTGTGTTGCATTCCCAGGATATTTATACATTTTCTACAAAATAGAAGGTAGCTTACTTTAGTAGATTTAATTAAATTTACCAATGCTTATTATGCGTAAGATTAAAGATGATTACAGTCTGAAAGAACTGCCGTGAATTCTATTATGAGCTATTAATTCATAGATTTAATAAATATTTGCTCACCACATTTCATTTGAAGCGTTTATCTTTAAAGTATTGTGTACGTTGGTATTTCACAGCAGCCTCTTGTGCTTCGTGCAGCAGATTTTGCCGTCACTGTGAGCTGTGATGAGCCAAGGTAAGGTTTGTGAAATGAAATTTGTTTTACAGGCTTGGTGTGCTGCCAGTGTAGCATTAATGTCTTGATGATGAGGTGATAATAGAGCTTCTTAGTTTTGCACTCATGACACATACACATTCTTCATCTGTTCCGTTGGGCCTTGGCAGCTGCAACGGACTTACATTTCACTTTTAATATGATTTTCTCTTATTGCTTTTGTTCATTAGATTGTTCATCAGAGGAGAACATGTTAATAATCAATTGCACTATATGTATTTTCTATTGTATTTCATATGAGAGCAGAACCACATAATATACATAACTGAGCATTAAAAAAGACATTGGCTTTATCATATTATCTGATTGGTTTGACCCTTTTCATTTCTATCCTATTATCCCTTCTTGCTTTGTCCTCACTATATGGTCCATTGTCCCTGCAGAATCCTATTAATTTTCCAGCTATATTCCAGAATATGACATTGAGAATCAATAACCTTTCACTTTATCCTAATTTAGCTGCTCTTGATTTGTCCATTGTGCACATGATTGGTTGTGTGTTGATAGCCCTGCCGCTTTTGTTTCATGGATGGAACACTCTGGATTCATGGACCATCACCTTCGTGAGAATGATTGGTTGGGAATGCCGGTCATGGGAAACCAACTAGTGAAGAGGCATTCTGACTTTGTTGACTGGCTGAGAGAAGCTCTGGCTTCATGTATGGATAACTGAGTTAGCAGCAAATTAGTAGAGAATTTGGCAAGTCTTAGATTCTTCTGCTGCCTGAGGTGAGCACAGATTTTGGTAACCATGTTAGTTCAGCAGCAGCTCCTTAGTGTCAAGCCTGCAAAAACAGCTTAGTCAGTGTTAGAAGGATTATGATGACTCTGCCTTTTTGAAGCTTACCGCATGAGTTCCTCTCCAGTCAAGTCAAGTCAAGTCGGCTTTCTTTGTATGACCCAGTGTCACATATAACCTGCTTCAGAATGATTTACAGGCTCCAGCAGTGAAGGTTCACAACCCAGCCTAAGCTCACCAAGAAGACAATAGCCATGAATCCATACAAGGATGTCTATGTGAATTTTGACATGCAAAGGAATTGCCTGATGGAAATGTCATTTACTGAAAAGAAAATTTGAAATGGGCAAAAGGTTTGCTCTAGTTCAGTAAATGTTCAATAACATGAAATGTGATTGATGTGATGGGGTGTAACATACCAGCTGTTTTTGGACATAAACACATTTGGGAAACACGGCTCGAGGCAGCAAGCAGCAGGAATCAGTCAAAACTCAAAACCTTTCAGAATCTCACAAATGAGTAAAATATAAGTAATATTTGATAGAAAAAAGCATTTGAAAGCCTCTTGCTGCATTTCACCTTATGTGCTCTGGCAGCCTGATTTACTGCAATGAGAAGACTGAGGAGCACTTGGCCTTTGCTCATTTCGTGGCTTAATCTGTTCTATTGTGTAATTGAGGTTTTCATGGAAGTTATCACAGAAGACTTCAAACCCTTTACAATCTTACTGTTGCATTTGACGTGTGACATATTAATTGCTTGTGCTGCGCTGCAAATTATACTCACCGCTGTGAAACAGAGACTCCCTGCAGTTAAATCGCAGCTTGACGTGACCTTGAGGTGAATTTACCACCAGTGGCTGAGCTGCAAGGGGCAGAAGTGCAGCCAATTCCTTAAGTTGAATTGTTTTTGTTATTTCATTGCGTGCATCCGTGCGTCCACCAGTTGTACCTGTTTATTGGGTGCAGGGTTGTTGTATGTCTGAGACTTTCTCGATTCATTTGGGGAATCACACCTTTGGGCAATTCATTCAGAATTCACCAAACCTGCAGAGAGAGAGAGAGAGAATGTGCAAATAGAATCCAGTCAGATTCCAGACCTAGTCACTGTGCCACCCACTCATTCGTTTCCCTCAAATGTACACTTTTCCAACCTTGAGTTTAAAGAAATGGTATACAGGCTTGACTGAATTTCAAAAAGGTGCCCTACAAACACTCAAAGCACACAAATGCACTTAATTTGATCTCATCAAATTCATTAAGTCTGTGCTTATGTTTATTTTCATATGCAGTTGTCTTTCACTAGCTGGCACGTACTGTAAATGTATAATGATTCATACAGAAAAGAAGTGCGGCAATTCAAACCCGGCAGGGATCTAAATTAATTGGGAAGCTAAATAAAGTAACAGATAATGCATGTGCAATAACAAAGGGGGGGAACAAACAATGCAAGCGGTGCTGTTCCCTTTATGTTATGAGCAATATGCTGTGAGGAAGTGAGGAGGGAGTCTGACTGACACTGAGATGTGTCCTTGCTGCGCCCTTGGGACTGAACCTGTTAAAATGTGCTGCTGGGACCACAAACCTTATAGCTAACATGCTTGTATGTGTGTGTGTGTCTGCCAGTGGATGTGCATTTTACATACAGTCTATGTTGGTTTTAAAGACAAATGTACAAATTGCAGCATTGGATGGCGAAGCACCACGAGTACCCAAGTAATGCATTTGCCTAATAATCAAGATTGACAGTATGTGATACTGTGGTTCAGGATCTGCAGTCATAACCATCACTTATGTAAATTGAGCTTGGAATGCATATAAACAGTCATGATGCACGCACAGTGGCCCCAATGCAGAAGTCGTTCATCATAACACTTCCTCTCGGTGCGGCGCAACAATAAAGAACCACTGCAGCAGGCAAATACAAAGTGAAATGTTTGATTGTGCGTAGCTTGTGGTCTGTCCACACATCATTTGTAATGCAAAACAGATGAAATCCTTCTTCTCTGTTGTACATATAGACCATATCCTTATTATGTAAATTAATTCAATAGGATTGAACGTTTTTTCCCATGTGCAGTGTTTAGACTCCAGCGTTGAATGGTGCAAAATAAAGCAGAAATGCAAGTAGTGGCCTGGTTTAAATGACCTGGAGTGCAACGTCCAGCAAGGTGAAAGTGAAGTTTAATAATTGAATAACTTCACTTAATAATTCAGAGCATCAATGGTATTTTTCCCCCAGGGACACATAACACAATGAGCCCTGCAGCTAAAGCAACATGCCGGCGTGAGCATGAACGTCCACCTGTGGCCCTCCAGCCTATATACAGGTGGAATCATTAACCATGTGTTGAACTACCAACCTGCGCCTCAGAGCGTTAGAGAGTTAATATGAAGATGGAAGCTGCTGGAACCGAAGGACTTTTTACTCACTGAACAAGACAGACTCATTCAATTCCATCAGCATTTGAAAGTAAGAAGCTACCCTTTTTTGCAGCGTTTCGGCCCATCATCATTGTACAGACCTACAGACAGGAACTAGATTCAAGAAACAGTCTTTACGTGCCAAATGGTGTACGGTGCACAGGTAAGCAGTGTAAACAAATGCAAACAAATCCAACAGGGGGAAGAGAAGTGAACATACAGACTAAATACACTAGGACAGGTGAAACTACAGGAGGGAAACACACAAGGACAGGAAGTGGAATATCTGCATCGAGAGGAGAGTTCAGTATACAAAATAAAACTGGAAATGATGAATGACAAATGAAAATATAAACTATTATTTTTGTGCAGTTTGAAATTGAAATAGCTCAAGCTGGTGTGTTATAGCATTTATGATTATAAGTAAAATAATATAATATCTGAAATATTATGAGACAGATGTGAATGAATTTGTCTCAGCGGATGTTAAATTTACGTCATAGAAGAAGCAACTACAACTAATAGACTCTTAATAGACCAGATTGTAATGCGGCCATAATTTTAATATGTCTTTTTCTCTGTGGGAAAACTTCTCTTTCTCTTACTATTCCTGTGTTGCTGTTTCTGGAATAGTTCACACACGTTTCAGGACTCACTGACTCTGAGCACCTCACACATTGAAAATCGGGGACTTGAGAATCGAAAGGAAAGTCTCTGACATTGATGATGTGGGTGTGAGGTTTTCTGAGCGTGTTAACCTCCAAAGTGAACTGACAGTCAGTTCAGCGATCACCATTGGAGTCTCGTTCCACTCTGTAACACCTGAAGTGCTGCAACTACACCACCGTGCCAGGGAAAGAATAAAGAAAGTCAAACTGAAATGGTTGCTGTAAAAGTGGGGCAAACCTGTTTATATGTGTGTGTGTGTGTGTGTGTGTGTGTGTGTGTGGTACAGACCGAGAATATGCTGGAAGATTGATGCTGACTGAGGCCCCATCCAGCCTCGGGATCGCCCAGGAGGACCTCTAGGACCCAGGGCCCAGGTGGATGGCTGGATCAATCAATGGACAAATGTTGGGTCTTGTTACATAACAATGCATCATACAAGGGTTGGTAATACGGTTTGGTCATATGTATCTTAAAGTAATAAAGCCCTGGTGATTAATGCTAGCAGGCCTGTTTTCTTCTCCCCTGATGCTTTTGATGAATAATGGATGTGTGTGTATGAGCCTGTATTCATTCAAAATCTACATTTATTGACCTTGTTATATTTTTCATTGAGTGGAAGGAAAGGTGGTCGCAGTTATGGAAAGACAAAAATAGGATGTAATATGAATGTTAGAAACTGCCTCCGGCTTGTTCCCATCAAATTGGCTTTTTAGTGATAACATTGCGTGCATGATAATGTCATCGCCTCAATCGGTGTTTGATCAATTCTTTGGATCTCCTATACCTTCAGTCTTTACCTTTCTGGATATTCACATATTCTTTACAGATATAATAGGTAATTCATTTAAGCAATTACAGCAAATAACATCCGTTTTAATACGTTGTAGCGGGAACATCTGTCTGAGACCCTACAGTGGGGCTCTCTGGGGGGGCTATAGCGGACACACACTGACGGCCCTTTCACACTGAAGGCAGCACATGCAGCCTTCAGTGTGAAAGCAGCACAGCAGAGTGGCTCACGGTGCTGTTTGATGCCAATGTTCACAGGTTTCCACTGCGCGCTGGAGTGCTGCAACCAAACAGCACTGAAGCAGAGAAAACTGGCAAAGGGTCAATCACCTGCTGCAGCGTCAATGTGGAAAATTACAGTCTTTGAGGTCCAATTCAAAGGAATGGGTGACGTAATGATATGAATCTTAAGGTTTATATAGACTTTGCAGGTCTCTATCAACACCCAGAAGCAATAGGATGAACAAGGGGCTCAGACAGGATCCATGTGATCGCTCTCTGCTACGGATCACAACTTGCACAGTGAGACATAAATCCCAAAACAATTGATAGATAATATTGCATGGAAGTTTGCCTTGATTCACTGCTGAGTTATATTGTCTCTCTGAGTTTTATTCATTACATCCTCAGGTTCATATCTGCCATCTGTCCTGATGGAACGAGGACACGTCTGGGGTGACGTATCAATAAACTCTGTCCCTGCCTGCAGAGACGCACAGACTTTAGCCCACTGGGGACTTTGAGCTTGGTAGCTTTAGTGCGACACTCCTTCTATTGTGCATACTACAGAAGAGGCTGCTTTAGATGAGATCATCACTCTCATCCCTCCATGATCTCAGCCCCCGGGCCAAAAGGGATGTGGGATGTGTCTGCCGCAGCCTCTCTGCTTCCTCCTCACACACACCTTATGACTTCATTCCTCCCTTCTTTGTCTTCCCTTCACTCTTAATCTTGTTACTGACAGTGAGTTTTTCATGTCAAGCAAAAGGAGGCCTGCTTAATCACATAGAAAGGTTCTATAGACACAGCGGAGGACGGACATCTTGACAAGGGAACAGGTGGTTTAATCACAGTGTTTCTCCCACGACTACAATTTCAACGTTTTATAGTCTGCATAAATCCACTAAACTCTATATTCCCTGTAGGTGTTGATGTGAGTGTGAATGAGTTTGTCTGTTGGTGTGTTTGACTGCCTCCATACGTTTCCGCACATAAGCAGGTATAGAAAATGAATGAATGAATAAATCATGGCTGCATGGATGGATCCACGCCTGCATCTAATTGCACACAGCTATAGGAAATTGCGCGATAGTGGGATATGTGCAAATGTGTACAAAATGTGGTTCTCATTCATGAGATGCAGCACTTTTTCCTAGAATGAGCCACTTCCACTCATATTTGGCAGCTCCAAATCCATCAATAACCCTTTGAGATATCGAGCTAAAAGACAGAAACAAACGAACACGCAAACAAACAAGCAGACGGAGAAACTCAGCCGAAAACACGTCCGAGGGTTTTTCCAACGGTCATTTGTGTTACCAGTCAATCACAGTTGCGAATATTCCTTATAATTATAGTGGAGATTCAGGTCAGCTATGAAAACAGATTCCCCAGGTGGAATATTCAGATTTTTGTGGCTCTTCAAAGTCGTCAGGATTGGATTTGGGTGCTCTGAACGCTTTATCTCCCTCACTGCCTGGGCTGCTGCCTTTCTGCTCCCGTCTGAAGGGAATTAGGCTATTAAAAACCACACACATGCACGCACAGTCGCACACACACACAAACTCATTGGTAGATGGCTGCCAACTGGATACCACGCGTACATACTTGCTGCGTGTGCATTCACATACACACACACACACACACACACAACAACTGCCCGAAAAAAAAGGGGGGCCCATTTTGGAACTAGCTGGCTGAGTCTAACATGGCTTCTGGGTGAGTGGTGTCAGAATCCACAGGGGCTGCACGCCATTAGCTTCTAATCAATACAAATGGACCCTCTGTGCAGGGGGAAGCAGGGGAGAAAGAGGAGCCAAAAATACATCAGACTCTCATTAGTCTCGCCGTGCATTTGGTGTAGAGAGCAGAGGGAACATTATCATCCAGTCGCACGACGCCGTGCAACGGAGCGGAAGACGAGCAACGTGAAGAAAATAAATAGAAATCGCAAAAAACTTTCTACGGAAAAGAATACTGCTCGTGTGCGATAATGAACCGACAGCACAACGTCGCTGTCCTAGCAAATATCCATCTGAGCAACATCTCCTGTGTGTGTGTGTGGTTGTGTGTTTGTGCCCACCTCCAACATTAGAGGACCTGAATGTAGACTCACAAGAAAAGCAGTTGTGTAAAGATGACAGGCTTTAATCAAAGTCATGGACGGTTTAGAGTCATACACAGAAACAGGCTCATGCAGACGTGAGGCAGGCAGACAATGAAAACCGGCGAGTCAAAGCATTGAGCTTAAGTACGAAATGGCAAAAGCTTAAGGTTCTGAGAACACAACAATTCAAGATACTAGGTAAGGCAAACGAGGGGGAACAGCAGGAATCCTATAGGTGAGACAGAGGAGCGGATGGACCACCAGAGTAGCTTTACTGTTGATGGTTGATTGGAGGCAGGTGTGCAGGCAGGGCAGTTGAGGTGAATGAGCCTGAGTATCAAGGGAGGAAGCCACACCCACACCAGCTCCACACACACACACACACACAGACAGACGGGGGCACAGGAGACACAGGCGAAGGTGGAAAACAAGGTAGATAATTTGAAGCCTAGCCGGGCGGTGACATCTGCACCCTGACAGGAGATTAGGCTGGAGAGCAGCCATTACTGTATTAAACCATAACACAACTCTCTCACTCCTCCTCTCCGCCTTTTATTGTCCGTCTGTCTCATGTCAGACTCACACAACTAGGGGTTACTATGGAAACTGTTCCACTCCCTCCCCTCTAATTTCTCCTCTCTTCAGCCGCTCTTGGTTTGCCTTTTGCATGTTCATCATCGCCTCTTCCCCTCCTGCGGTCAGTTCTCTCTCCGTTCTTTCTCATTCATCCTACCCTTTGGCGTCACTTACTTCCTCTTTTTCGTCTCCTCCACTCTTTCTGTCCTCTGCTCTGCTCTCCCTCTCTCTCTCTTCCCATTTCTGCCCACTCCTCTTGCTGGTGCTCTCTCCATCCGAGTTTCTCTGTCCTGCTGCTCGCAGCTTGAGACCAAATGTCAGGTCTGAGCTGGCGCTGAGGGAACAAGGAAAGGGAGGCAGATGGAGGAGGCAGATTGAAAAGAAAGAGGGATAGAAGGGAAGTGGATGTGGAGGACAATAGATATCGGG
The DNA here is from genome assembly GCF_046128005.1 of Genypterus blacodes. Lineage (NCBI taxonomy): Eukaryota > Metazoa > Chordata > Actinopteri > Ophidiiformes > Ophidiidae > Genypterus > Genypterus blacodes. The sequence continues at coordinate 337,660 of NW_027466822.1, forward strand.
GACAGGTTGCATAGAGCACACAGATAACAATCTACTGCTTTACCTTAAGTTACTGTGCAGTCAGGGTCGCCACCTGGGCAGCAAACAAAAGGAAGAGGAACCAGTGAGGAAGTAGGAAGAGTGGGAGATGGAGTGGGGCAACATGAAAAGAGGAGGGATACTGCAGAAGGGGTGTAGATGTGGAACAGAGTAGACATTTCTGAGTGGCAGATGGAGACAGGGGAGGTTTGGAGGACAGGCATCAATGTCCACATGTCAAGGGTACATGTGTGCATCTATCCATTCATCCCCTCTATACCCTGATGTCAGCACTCACCTGTGAAAGGCAGTGAACCACCCTGGACCCCTCTGTCACAGGGATATAGAGCGTCCAGTTGACCCTCACCAATAGAGGTTACTCCAATTCACAACAGGTCTAAATACAAATGCAGATGATGTATAGAAAGAAGTCTTGCAATGACCCAAATATGAAGTGGGCATAGTCTAATGTGAAGGATGATGATGATGATGATGATGGTGATGAAGGTGAGGTGTTGTTAGTACTATGTTTTTTACTGTTCTTACACTTGTCTTAAGATATCAGTATTAGAGTCACGTCCCAATGTCAAGAAGTCTGTTGCAGGGCAGCGACCATATGCTTCCATTCGGCATGAGAATTATTTATGATACATGACCTCTACGGATCAGCTAGTGTGTGTGTGTGTGTGTGTGTGTGTGGAGATAGTTTGTTGACGCAGAATTCTGATTTTATTCTGATCTGAGTGACTCATATCATCATCATCATCATCATCATCATCATCATCATCATCATCTTCATCTTCATCTTCATCTTTATCATCATCATCTTCATCCAAGAACAATGTGTGCAGTTGTGTTATTCACATTGATCACCAGTTGTTTGCCTGCTACCACACATGTAGTTTATTTAGTGATTGAAAATAAAGGAGACAGACAGAAGGAGACACTGCTGTATGTTCATAAAACCACTAAACAGAGTAGGAAGGATGTAGAATTTGCTCCGAAGGAGAAAAGACAGAAGTTTTCCTTGGAGGCCGAGCACAAAGATCCTGAATTAGTGGAGTTTCACAACCCCAAAAGTGTCAAAGTGGATCTACAGCATACTGCAAAATGAGACTTTCCAACATTCCCCGCCACATACTAAGACAATGCTGCCTCATTTTTATGATCAAGTGTTTTAGTGTGGTTTTGTATTTGTATTCATTGCACCATTGAAATGAAATGTAAACGTTCAAGATGGTGGCTTTGTTATTCTGCTAATGAGACAAGTCATTAAGTTGCTTACTACGTTGCAACACAAACTTCTTCAAAGGTCGATTATTCTTGCATAGACCATTGAGTAAAAGTAAAAAAAAAACTCACTTTCTTCATGAGTTTCATAATGGAGATAAAGTCATCTGAAGTGACAAAATAATAAAGGCAAAATAATCTTTTCTTTTTTGCTTCGCCAAAGAGAAAATCAGATTTAAGGGAGCAGATGAGATTAAAGGGTTTTTGGGAGGAGGGTTTAGCAGTGTGGGTGTGATCCATGTGCTTTCAGGCGACGTCAGACTGGCTCCAAGATTAAAGTTTCTCTTCTGTGTCATGAGTGGGTACAGTCTCCCTTTTTATCACCATCATAAGCGCCATTCCTCCCTGAGCATTTTGTATCTGCTCATACTTTGATGCAAGGAGCGTTAATGATTCTTAAATGCTGATGTTATGCAAGTGTCCCCATTTCACTGTGGCTGGAAACACACTCTCGTCTCATCCGTCCCTCTCATCTTCTCCTCAGTTCTTGAAGTGCATCGCTCTCTGCTTTTGCTGCGACTGATGGACTGTGGTTGCTGTCTCCCTCTGTTTCCTCATCAGTTTGTATGAGTGTGTGGGTGTATTTGAAAGAGAGAACAGTAAAAGGAGCTCTTTGTTTGGGGCTAATGGAGCAGGAGGTCTCTCTTAGTTGAGCATTTGTTAATGTTCATGCAAAACACGACATATAAACGCTTGTCTGTGTCTGTATCTGCTTTCCTCTGTCCTTGCTTATGCCTTTCTTTGCCTCCTGCCCTCAATGTCTCCGATTCCATCCGTCCTTCCCGTCTCTCTTCCCCTCATCCCCCCGGTCGGTCCCCACCTGTGTGCCACACAGAGAGGTGGGGCCTGCCTCTCAATTGCCTCCTCGGCCTGGCTATCAGCCATGCGGCCCACAATGCAGGTGGTCAGCGGAGCGTGTGAATGGGGTCAGGCCTGGGAGATGGGAGACGGTAGAGAGAGGCCGCCACCCCTGAATGCGGGAAGGGAAGGATAATGATTCCTGCAGCAGCTTGAATCCAGGCTGTCTACCCTGCATTAGCAATGTCTGAGGCTTTAATATAGTCTGACTCGCAATTCCTCATCCCCACCAGCTGCTTGAAAGAGGCCAAACACAGGGGGGGTGATATACGCTCTGATGAAGGCTTCAATAGACTCTCTCTACCTGTCTGTGTGTGTGTGTGTGTGTGTGTGCTTGTGAATAATCTGCATGCAATTCAAGATTCAGTTCAAATTTTTTTGAGCCATTTTCTAGAATAACTTGTGGAATTGATGAATAATGCACAAGTGGAAGCTCATAGCCCGGCCGTTGTATTACCTGTTTTGGAAAATCAATGATAATTAAAACTCACCTCGGTTTAAATCATTCTTCCATTTCCATTTCAAGTGCTAAATTATTATCCGTGCTCTTCCACTTACATTTGTACAGAATTTAAATGTTTGATCATTGTCTCAGAATGAGTTACCTCTTAAACGAGACACCAGAAACTAGTTTTCATAGTCACATAACTGTGTCGCACCACTTGAATTCAATTAACAGGGTAATAGATGCAGTCACCCTCTTCCTTGCAGGTTTTGAATTAAAAACTTCAATTGGATTTATAATTGAGTGCAAATGAAGATGTTGGCCTCGCGAGGGCTTCAAGTGTGGTTGACTTTACCTGCAGGGGTGAACGTATGTGCATGTCTGAGTTCTGACATAAGAACAGCCTACAGACGACTCTATGTCCTGAGCTCCTCTGCAAGATGATATGCAGAAGTGATCAAGTGCTTTACATAAAAGTCTCCCCTCACTCCAGCTGTCTCTTCAGGGCCTGGATCTAAATTGTTCCATTCTGATGATGACAAATAACAAGATACACAAGCCTGAAACAATGGAGCGGCGGTTACTCTGGGAGCTTCTGACAGGATGAGGGCTTTGTTATTAAGTTGAAAAAAAAGCTACACCTTCAGTAAAGATTTCTTGCCTCGATAATATCTCCATTATCTGATATGTGCTGACTAAAGTCTTGAGTCATTCGAGGGCGACGTGGCATATCTGAATTAGTCTGTCAGTCAGAATGTGTGGCAATATTGGTGCAGTATAATACTGAGTCTGGTGAGGCCAAAATGCTCTTAAACAAAGTAAAACAAATTAAAACCTGATCAAATCATACAGTGAATTGCATCTGAAACAAGAGGGCAAGAGAGAGAGAGAGGGTGTGTGAGAGAGAGACATATACACACAGTACATGTATTACACCTATACTAGATGATTCCATTGATTTATTCATTATTTATGGTGCTAATCCTCTTTGTAGTTCCGTCGGTCTCACGTGTTTTTGCTTTGATCACAATAAAGACAATTTTCCACGGTTGCCTCACATCAACAAGGTTGTGTGTATGAAGCCTGGGAGGCAGTAGCTCAGGGGGTAGAGCTTCCGCTTGGGAACCGGAGGGTGCCCGTTTGAGTCCTGGTTCGAGTCCCTGCCGAGGTGCCCCTGAGCAAGGCACCGAACCCTCAATTGCTCCCCCCTCTGCGAAGGGTGGTAATGTAAGTCGCTTTGGATAAAAGCGTCTGCCAAATGCTCGTAATGTAATGTGATGTAATGAAACCCTTTGCCAACCCTGTTCCAGCCTGTGCCGAGGATGCACTGTGATGAGCACCCTTCTAGTTTGTAATTTAGATGGCAAGTGATGGCAGCACCCTGGGTGAACAGCACCCGAGGGATGCATCAAATTATGATAAACAATGCCTGTGAATGTGACCTGATTTCATCCAGAGAAAATGAAAGCACATCATTTCACAAAATCATTTCACTGCTGAATCAAGTAAAATGCTAATGGGAGGCAATTAGAGACAACTGGAAACACACACTTGCATAAAACGCAGTTGTATTTATGTCGCAAGCGCACACACACACACATACAGAAATGCAAAAGACAATTTGGCACAGCTGAGCGGCTGTGGTGTGATTGAATGTGGAAGGGTGGAGTGGAGAGGAAGAGGGGAGGATAAACTGCTGTAGAAAGGGGAAGAGAATATGGTGGCTGGCCAGTGTGTGTGTGTGTGTGTGTGTGTGTGCTTGCCCTCGGTCAGCAGCAGTCACTCTGAGATTAATAGACTTCAATGAATTGAAGCTTACACATACACACATGCAGAAACATACATGTGTGCTGCACATACATGTGAACACAATGTACAACACGCTATCCAAACCATTGAATTTGATAATTCTTATCTATTTACATTTTGTTTTTGTTAAATTAATTGACTTTGACCTTTCTTGCTTTAAAATATTTACACAAGGCTTGATTGATAAGTTCTGAGCCTGATGGGTATGGACATCACCATGGGCTGTAAACATGTTGGTGGAAGTAACAGCATCAGTTGGCTTCATTTGCATGTCAAGTTCCAGAGATACTCAATGAGCTGTGAGATGAGTCCAGGCTATGAACATGGACAGGGAAGGCCAGCATCCTGAAGTTCTGCTTGGATCCTCCTCATCTGATTTAAGATGCTCAGACTTTCACCTTTTCCCAAACTTGGAAAGGGCTGCAGCTAGAACATGCTTGGCCCTGGATATCAGTTGTGGAGGAAACTGGGACAAAACCTATGCAGAAACATTGGCAGAAGTGTCCTGAGTTGGAACTTGATTGTGTTAAAATATAGATTACCCTTGAAGGTCATCTTTCTACCAATTTTTACAAAAAAGGAAAAGTCTGTGTCATTCTCCCTGCTTCAATTATTCATCACTTTCAGATTACCAAGACAAAGATGAGCTCCAGCGACACACACACCTCTATTTAGTACAATTTCCCAGTGCAGGCATTCTGAGAAACACAAACATTCTGCGTTCTAAGGTGTTCTTTGACTGAGTTGGATGGTCCATGTTGCATCAAGCTGAGTGCTCCCATTGTTAAGTTGCTGACAGAAATCACCAGTTTGAATTTCCTCAAGCTGCTGTTCTCATATGAAACCTCTAACATGTGTCTCCCCAGCAGTGAGAGCTCCGACTCTGCTGAGGTGGAACAATCACATAACACTCCGCAGAGTTTGCAATCCAGTACGATTAAGCCAGGTTGCCATTTGTGTAGACTAATTCAGAATGAGGTGTGATTAGCAATTTCTAGCCTTTAAGGCATTATGCATTTAAATGGAGCACATTTTAACCAGCTGGGAGTGTGCTGGTGGCTGCTGATCTTCTTCTAAGTGCTGCACTTTACCATTAAATTCTCTGCTTTCACTGTAATGGACTATTTTACCCACCTGGACAGGAGACCGGAGCCATAGTGGTACACACACACACACACAAAGAGAGAGAGAGAGAGAGAGAGAGAGAGAGAGAGAGAGAGAGAGAGAGAGAGAGTAATGTTGTCCTGTTATCTAGTAGAAACCAACATTTTTCGAATTCAGCTCATTTTCATCTCAGCCCAAGGAAGCAACATTCGGACTGCCTGTATCTGTGTGTCTGTCTGTTCCTCAAATAAAATGAATTTCAACGACCTCTTTTTTCTGTGGGGTGAAGGAGATGATTAGATTTTGGAGCAGATGTGGATTGGGATCCAGACTCATGATTTTCCTGTCCCTCTCTTTTTGGCATTTGGCAACTCTGCTCCACCTGTGTTCACTCGGTCAGGAGTGACTGACTGCCTGCAGTGTGCTGAGACCTGAGGATGGAGAACGTAGGAACTAAGCTGGATTCAATGCAGAAACCCATATTTATCCTATAACCTGATAGTCCATCTGATTGACTATCACCAAGTGCTATTCAGCCCAGATCCAGATATTGATTTGGCATTGTTGTTCAAATGGAAGAGTTAATAAATAGGAAACTTTCACCATTGAGTCGTGGATCTTGTCTGTATTTTGACAGTAATGTACTGTGAAATCCACTCTACAATAAACATTTTTACTCATCTGATTTCAAGGTAACAACAGTAAAAGTCTGGATTTATGTTGGCAAAGGATCAATAGTTATAAGGAGGAATCGTGGAGCTGTGGTCTCTCCCACACTCTCATTTATTCCTCTCTAAACTTTAGAGGTCACTGTATTGGAACATCATAACAATTTCCTGCGCAATATCGCCCTTTCTGCCAAGCCTGTAAACAACAAATGGCTCCATAGAAATCAACACATTACATCATTTTTTCTTCTTAACTCCAGCACAGAGAGAAAGTTCCATCAGAAACTTACAAATTTGTATTGGAAACATGTTGAAGTAACGTCGCTGCGCTCACAGATCTGATCCAAATCCATCAACTAATCATCACATTCATCACACTAAAGCAAAGTACTGCCAATTATCTTAAAAAGAGATAATTTAATGCAGATGGTGCATGAATATGTAAAAATTGATTGAATCACCTTAAAAGAGACTGTAGATGTTTTTTTTTGAGTTCCTGCTTTTGCTGTTTTTGCTGTGTGCCGCAGCCGCAGCCTCGGCTAGATTTATTATTTAGCCTGGTTATTTATGACTTCAGAGTAATGGAGAAACCTACAGAGCCAGACAGATTGACATACAGCCTGGCTGGAATTAAAACTCTCAGCCTGGTGTAATTTGATTTGATTACTCTCTCGTCCACCAGAGAAGCCTTTCTTCTCTGTGCAGCTGCGTCGGCCCCGCTCAGAGAAATGCTGTTCGGTGCTTTGAAGCCGTTGTGTGAATTCAGAGGGGTTGGAGGACGTGGACCCTGTCTCAAATGGCAGCTTATAGGGCCTCGCGGTCCACACTTTGATGATGAAAGCATCCAGTGGCCTGTGGGGCTGCTAGATCTCAGATATGTGACACAGAAACCGTGGAACAGGTCTGCCATACCGCTCCTTATATTGGCCTGCTAGGATTGGTCACAGACACTAGATTAGACACACTGGAGCAGGCTTCACTCCAGACCCAACTGACGTACATGAGGGACACCAGTGAGCACCCATTTGGCCCCTCCGAATGATAAAAGGGACACCCTGAGGCAATGGTTCCCTATCTGTTCCTTGTCCACTGAAGCGCTTCAGATAACTTGATCAAAGACTTGGCTGACCCGAACCCTCCCAGATCTCCAGTGGTAACCTACACCTGATTTGGAGGATGAGGCTTGAGAAGACTAATGAAGACCACAACACCAAGACCACAGAGATGTTCATCCTGTCGGTGTTATGTCGGTGCTCTTTCTATCAGGTGCATGTGAGCAGATTGCCTCATTTCCTCTTTCTGCCTGCACGTTTCCCCTTTTAATTTCCTCTTTCTCCCTGTTTCCTCCCTGAGTTTAACCTGCTTTCCTCTCTAAAGATCACACTGCTCTCCAACTTCTCTCGCCCGCCTCTCTTTGTTGTCGATCTGCTTTGACAGGTGTGAGTGATGTTGATCATTACTGGGCTCTGATGGCTGCATATCAGATGAAATCCTCCTCTGTGCTCTGTCTGTGTCACCAAGGAGCCATTCTGAGGCTAATGGTCCAGCTCCAGCAATGGGATCTTCATGGGACACCAGACTAATCGAGACAATAGACTGGATCCTGCTGAACACAACAATGTATACACCCCAAATTGCAATTTTACTTTATTGCTGCATAAAAGCTATTGTTTAAAAAAACAACAACCCTACAATTCTACAGTGAAGCAGAGAATAAACTCTTTTTATTTTTATTTTAGAAAGGTCTTCAAAATATATTGCCACAACTTAAATTGTTTTGATTTCTTGACAAAAGTCCAGTGTCACCCACCAGGGGGGCACTTCAGGTATCACTGATGGTACCTGTGGCACAGTTTGAGAACCACCACATTGGTTAATTGATAATCATAAAGGTTATTTATGATGTTCCAGCCTTTATTGATTACCACATTTCTCCATTTTATGTAGCTGCAAACTGAATATCTTTGTTTTTTTGTTGTCCTTTTTTTTGGGTCTGTTAGTAGAAAAAGATGACATCATCACTTTTAGAATCTGGGGGAGTTTGGATCGGTGCAAGAAATGCTACAGAAATCATTTTTCATCATGAGACCATTGTGTCTAATATGAGAAGATGCTGTAATCAATTGAGGCTGAAGCAGTAAATCATGCAGACGTCCCAGCAGCCCAGAACAATAAGGTTAAATCCTACAGCGAAGAGAAGAAGGTGGGGAGGCACCGAACACCTCAGGCTCAGTGCATGCTGGGAAAGCTCTATGTCAGGGGCAATAAGACGCACTGACAGCTCTATCTAGACGACTCTAAAAAAAACAAGGAATGGAGGAAAGGATAGATTTAATGAATAAAAATGCCAATATGACTCTTTCATAGCAGATTTACATAAGAATTCCCATTGCTTGTCTCCTGCATCCCACCAGAGTAAACACAACGAGCAGCTTTCCATTGAAAAACGGCATTCCTAAGAAACTTTGCTGCGGCACTCGGCAGCAGGCGGACTGTGACCGCAGCCCAGACCCATGGAGGGGAGAGGAATCCAATACTGAGTGTAGGAGCGGGTACATTTAACAGGAGATTTCACATGATTTCACCGTTGAGGGGTCTTGTCGGGGGTTCTGGTTGTGGGTGGATGGTGGTTAGTGGCTGTGTGGGCCACGGCGAAGCGTCCCCGAGCCCCACAACACTGCAACACTGCCATCTGAATCCAATCCACAGGCTGACGGATTGGGAGGCAAATTGACAGTGTCAGATTTCATATCACAGCAAGCTGCACCGGGCCAAGGAGCAGGGCTGTAGACTAATAAAGAGAGGACAGGGGGCCTCAAGGCGCCTGTGTGTATGTGTGTGTGTGCAGGTGCTCTCACTCGTGCATGTGCAAATGCATACAGACATATTTACATATACATGAAACAAAAACAGTAACCCAGCAACCCTAACACTAACAGTGTGTCCACTTTCTATGAAACTGCAATGTGCTGTGCGTGCGTGTGTGTGTGTGTGTGCACGCTGGGAAGCACGTGCTGTCAGATTCTTGTAGTTTGGCGCTGGAGAGTGGTTACAGTGACTAAACCTGATATGTCAAACTGGGATTGTGAAAGCCTCTAGCAACCACAGCTCAGCGATGTGAGTGGCATCAGTACCATATGTCCTCTGACAAACAGCTCAGAGATAACAGGGGGGGATCTAGAAGCAACCTCTTACCCTTCTGTGTGTGTGTGTGTGTGTGTGTGTGTGTGTGTGTGTGAATCACAATTACAGCAATTAAGGGTAAGAATTTGAAACCCATCAAAGACATAAGAGAAACACTGCATATGACAGGCTGATAACATTGTTTCAGTGCATGAATTTAGTTGCATGTATTTAGTTACATAGCCGTCTGTGGTTGTCATCTGCCCTCTAGTGGCAGTGCTCGTAACTGCAGGTAGAAATCATCATGTTTGGGGATATACTGGAACATTATGATGGCTGAGCACACACGTACACACACGCACGCGCGCGCACACACACACGCGCACACACACACACACACGCACGCACGCACGCACGCACACACGCACACACCGGTTTCAAAATAGACTTAGACTAATAAATTAGAATTTCTCGTTGTGTATACGTCCATATTGAGTCCATCTTTCTCAGGTGCGTTTGTCCTTCAGTAGTTTCTCATCCTCTCCCCTCTGCTTGTGCTTGTTGGTGTTTATGTTCTGTTTTATGTCACCATGAGCTCCACAAGCTCTGTGAATCACCGCGCTGGAGTCTGAAGCAAACCCACAAACTTTTCTGCAGAATTTTAACTCTTTTTGGAGCTGTTTATTGAAGGTACAAGCCGGTTAAGTCCCAGCTCGTGTCATGTATGGATCTTTGTATCTTATGAGTTTTCGCATGTCTATGGCCTTATTCTGCCATCAGGTGCAGCCTTCAATACCATGCTCATATTTCTACACAAATGGGAACAAACAAATACACAAAACCCAAATGAAGAGACTTTGGAATTTTCACTCAAGCCACTGAATTGTTACTTATCAGGGTCAAAGGGTACAAATGAAATTATAGAGAGCCACAACCCATTCTTGATTACAGTTGTCTTGCCACTGTCAACTGCCAATGTCGGCATTACACTCAATGATACACAAGAAACAGTTTAACACGGGTAAAAGATTTATTTCACATTTTTCTTTTTAATATCACCAGCTTTGTTGAGGAATCAAAGACATCAAAGGGTCACAGGGACATTTAAGGAGGCTCATTTGCACATTAAGACAGACAGAACAGTCTCAGGTCTCCAGAAAGCCATAAAGAAGAATCACGTGACGTCTCCACACGGGTCGGAACGTGACATAGTCTAATCCCTCCAGTGTGTACGTCTGCAACAAAACCAGCTGTGTAGGTAGTTGAAAAGGTCAGAAATGACAGGATGAAGGAAAATCAGCTAGAGCGAGTGTATATGAGGATGTCACAGCACGGCAAGCACAATACACACACACACGCACACACGCACACACAAAGGTCACATCACTGGAGATAAGCAATTTGATCAACCCAACAGGCAGAGGTCTGATGTTCAACGGGGCGACGCTGTGTTTGTACGCCTGGGACGTAACGCAGGTAAAAGGAAAGAGGGTGAGGCAGTGTGTCAGTCTGTATCGATGACCCCGCCCATCTGACCTCTCACCTCCAGGGATGCTCGGGGCCAGGAGAGCAGAGCGAGGGAACAGAGTGTAAGAGTCACACAGGCACTTGAGAGAAATGACAAAACACTATGACTTCCATTAAGGCAAGAACACATACTACGCACACACACACACACACACAAATACAGCAGTCTTTGGGACAGTGTGATTCTGTTAGTGGGCCACCAGTGCAGCTCCACACACACACGCACACACACACACACACATCAGCAGAGCATCTGAACCCCCTTGTTTATATTGAAAGTCATCCAAATTCTTTACATTTACAGTGTTTCCTTCCATCATTAGCCAAATGACACCTAAGTGCAATTCATAACAGATTTCCTGTTGAGGTTGTTAGACTGAAGATATTTCATTTCAACATGGTGAACAATCAATATTTAGCTATATAATCAGTTTTGTAAATACACATAGAAGTTTACTTTTGGGGTTACTACTTAAAATCGGCATGTAATTGATATCTAAATGCTGATTATATATGTATATCATTCTTACATTTGACTTTAATAAAATAACAATCAGAATCTTGGCATTTCACATAAAACAGATGAGATATGTGAAATAATTTCAACAGGGTTTCTACAGCTACTTGCTCCGATGACATTTCCAGGGTTCTAAGCGACCTCACAACTGCTGAGTCTATGAAACCAAACTGTGAGATCAGCACGGCCTGTAGCTTCATCATCTCCTCACTGGCTCATATCCTACTATGATATCAGAGCTTATGTCCATCTCCATTGTTTCCAAGTTTCCCAAAAAATTCCACTAATTTTCAGGACTGTAGAAACCCTGTCTCAAGCATTTGTGTTTGGGTGTGATGTGTTATTTAATTCCTCATAATTAAAAAAAAAATAAAAAAATTTCAATAACAGTTTATGTAATCTACATTCAAATGCTTCTGATCCATTTCCAGAGGGATAAGCATCCACCACATCCTACTTCATTACCCCCAACATAACGGAGGCTTTTCAACCTCCTCTCAGTAATTTTGTAAACCGGCAATGATGACAATATTCCATTCTGATGTTACTGGATTGCAAAAAGCTGCAGCAACAACAGCGGCTGTCAGAATAAATGAGCACCTAAAATCTTGATTAGACGCAGTGGATACACACACACACACACACACGCACACACACGCGCGCACACACACACACACACACGCACACTCACACACACACACACACACTCCTTGTACACTATTGGCATTGACTCAGACACATTAGTTATACTCACATGTAAACGAGAATAAGAATGTCAGCGGCATTATGAGGAATATTAATGGTGATTAAGAGCTAATTAAGTGTGTTAGACTTAATTTCATTGGTTTTAATCCCTTAGATTTCTTGAGGATTTAAAATGTAGTTATGATTTCATGTCTCCTCCATTTTCTCCAACAACCAGCATCTCTTTAACCATTACTCTCTCTCTCTCTCTCTCTCTCTCTCTCTCTCTCTCTCTCTCTCTGTGTACACTAACCAGTCTTTCTTCCTTGACATATAAAGAGTACACGTGTCTCAAACACCTTTTACCCTACATACTGTAATTCACTACTTGGTGTAGTTTAGGCTGAGAAAGTAGTGCACTAGAGGTACAAGAGTACAGTGTCTGTTAAGATCTGCCCCCTTGAAATGCAGATGAAGAAGATGAAGGTTGCTGCCAGTTTAATTCCGGGTTAGGATGCCCTTTTTGTAGGCGGTCAGGCCTGCTGCCGTGGCAACCGTCAGGAAGGCAGAAATGCCCATGATCTTGAGGAACCCTCCAACCGACGGCAAATTCCTCTCCCAGAAGGTGGTGACAAAGGGGAGTGGTGGGACATCCTGTTAGAGGGGCAGAATGAGGTTTAGACTGAATGTGGTATATACAGTAAAGACGTGAAACTAAACTAACCCATGTTTATGTGTCAAACCTAAAAGTGTATTTCAAAAGATCTAAGAAGAGAATTATGAAAGAACAGAACAATCCTGCAGAAGTGCAGAATGATGCCAGTAGGGGGCACACAAGTCACCTGTTACCAGTGCCAGTGGTGAAGGAGGCATAATCAATAATCAGAGGAGATGGCAGTGGCAAAAACAAGGAAGCAAAGGGTATGAAGAAGGAGATGCTACACTCCTGCTCTAAACCAGAGCAGGAGGAAATACGGAGGAATCTTCAAACATGCAATCGTTTCCGAAACCTTAACCAACTTCTGTCTTTAGCATTAGTTTCCTTCTGAAAAATGCAGGAACGATTAACGGTAAAATTTTGGTAGGTGGTTGGTTGATTGGTGATTGTACATCAATTACCTCTTTGGGGAAACACAGGCAGGAAATATCAAATATAAAAGTAAAAAATACAAGAAAGATACAAGAGTAGAACATATAATATAAAACACATGAATCCTGAACACATACATGTAAAAAAAACAACTCACCACAGAATCAGGCTCCTGTTGCCAGATCTGACTCTGGGGAATTTTACCAAGTGTGCACAAGACCTACAGAACCGAACACATTATTATTATCATTATTATTATGATGATTTGGCACAATGCAGGACCGAAAATATAAGCAAACACGGCATGCACGTACAGAATATTCAAGCGTTTGTGTATTTGTGTGAGATGTGGAGGTTGTTGTTTGTCTCTGACCTCTCTGGCTGCCCTCTCTCCAGCCTGGACCGCACCCTCCATGTAGCCACTCCATTCCGTGGCCGTCTCTGTGCCTGCAAAGTACAGCCTGCCCACCGGCTCCCTCAGCACCCTAGAGAGGGCCAGACAAGTGAACGTGAAGGGTTGTAAGGTCACTGATTCACTAGCGCAAGCAAAGCAAGGTGTGGCTTGAAACTCAACATCATCAAACTTGGAGATGGTGTATAAGGTTGTCACTGGACTGCAAACAAAAGCTGTTTCAAACGGAAGAAAATCCGGGCTAAAACCAGCATGAACAGGATAAATCTTAAAGATGTTAGATATCTGGACAGAATAACTTACCTTCCAAATTGTGTGAGGATTCCTGGAGGGTAGTAGACTGTGTAGCAGCCCGCTGAGTACTCCTCTTCACACCAGTTCTTCTCCTCGTAGTGCACAGGCTGATGGAGAGAAGGGAGAGACATGAATGGTTCAGCCAGTAAATCCACCCTTGCTGCATCTACGTCAGCTTGGGCTTAAACTTACGTGCAGCGCTTCTTCTGAGCCCAGAACTTTGGCGTAGATCTCACAGATCCTCTTCAGTCTGCATACAACAAAACAGCACTTTAGCTATAACCTATGCATGTAAGAGTCTATCTATGTGTTCTCTGGATCATAAGTCTACCTCTCTTCTTTGGTCAGCGACGACAGCTTCCTGCATTTGGAGGCCAGGATGAATCTGTAGTAAAAGGAATGAGAGAAATACAGTATAAGGAGTAAAAATGTTCCTCTGAGCCACTAAACATGGCGATCAACACTGTGGAGAGGCCAGAGGTGTGTATTCACCCCATGATTGCAGGTACGCTCCCATCAGGCTTTGTGTCATCCAGGGCCACGCCAATTGGAGTTCCTTCCTCCTCAATGATCATACTGCCACAGTAACCTGCAGACACAGATGCAAAATAAGAAGTAAGAAATAAGAATAATACCCTCTATCAAGTCAAACAGTCAAACATCTTTACCCTTCTTCCTCCAGAAGTTCTCCTTGTAGTAGACCATGGTCTTGATGACAGAGCCCATGGGGACTCGGTGAATCAGCTGGTTCCTCAGCGGAGGCAGCTCAGGGTTAAAGTGTATCTTCAGATTTAGACCAGGGGGTGTGGCCACGATCACAAACTTGGCCTGAGATTATGGATTGACACGGTAGATACAAAACACACACACACACAAAGAGGACATTGTGAGCACCATCAACAGTGCCATGCTGTCAGGTGACCTGTAGATGGCAGCACATACCAATACTGCCAGCAACTCTTTATGGTTCAGACAGTAAAGCTGTGTCCTACGTCTGAGGAGCAGTCTTTAAAAGAGTTATTGGACGTCTGTTTATGCCGTAGTTGCACGACTCGACTGTCCCATTACGGAAGGATTCTTTGAGTGGGGCTTTGTTTTAAAAAATTACGAGGACACACTAGGACGCCACCTTCCTGGCATCGCATTACACAGAAACCTTCATGGATTCCCAGAAACCACTGCAATCAAATAAAAACAAGAATTTATTTCTCCTGTGAAACCATAAAGATGACAAGTAGATAAAATGTCCATTTAGGGCCTCTTTTGTTGGGCATAAAAAGGTTTTGTGTGAAGTTTACGCATCATGACAGAAGAACTTGGATGAAGCACTTAGCCTTCTGCTCTGTGCAAAGGAGTACAAAGGCTGCCTGCTTCCAGACAATGGCACCACATACCATTTCAGACCAGACTTGGATTATATAAAAGCATCAAGTGACCTGCTACTGAGGGGAAATGAGCAAGGGTTGAGGGTTGTAATATTTTAGTGAGGCTGCTTTCCTTGTGAATATTCATTTGTGGGTCAGAGGTCCTCAGGCTGGATAAACTAGGCAAGCATGCTGTGATTGGCACCGGTTCAACACCCACCAACCCTGCTCACCTGACTTTCACCTCTTTTCAAAAAATGAAAAAGCTTTGGCTCTAAATGATGGCAACACAGAAAAGGACTTCTGTAAATCTGGAGTGGAATCTCTCTTGCGTCATTAAGTGTGTCGATTTGAAGTTCCATTAAAAAACCCCAAATAGCTGCAAAACCCCAGCATCACATGTTTTTGTTGGGCTCAGAACTTATCAATCAGTGACATTTCAAGCTCAAACTGCCATCTTATCTATGACATAAGAACATGTTCATGACACTGTGGCTGTTGTGTAGTTGATGCTGGCCTCCATGTTTGCTGCTCTTACTGTAAAACAACAATAGGACACACAGTCCCATAACAGTGCTTTGATATACTCACCAAGTATGTCTCTTTGTTTGTCGTCTCCACCGCCACCATGTCTCCGGTCTGGTCGATCCTGTAGACTGGCGACTGCAGCTTCACCCTGTCACCCAGCTCTCTGGCCATACACTCACTGATTTGACTAGAGCCACCCACAAACTTCCTCTCCTGCAGAGATAGATGGAGATCAGGGTTTCGGCTAAAAGGCCTCAGAGGAGTCTTATCTAAGCAATGCTCTACTCCTAAAGTGATTTCAGTTTGTATAAATAAATTGTTCCCATCTAGTTTAACCCTCCAGGCTGCTAAAGCCTGGATTTAGGGGCCAAACTGAGGCAATCTGCTGATTGATGTCAGAGTAAAGTGCTGGTTATTCTGTTCATGACACATTGTTTTTGCAAAGCGCAGGCAAACGACTGTTGAATAATAAAGTAGAGACAGGATTGTGGGGCTGAGGAGCGAGTGTTGCCAGAGCACTGAAAGGCAGAAACATAAAGTGACCTTTTCCAAATATTCCATAGTATTGAGTCCTTTCTGTTCCCCCTGTTCAAAAACAAATTGTGTGCAATCCACTGTGACATTTTCACGGCCGTGTCTACTGAGAGATTCACGAGCGGAACCAAAATTGGCTCTGACATTTAAATGCGGTGCCGTATTTCACTTTAAAGATCAAAGACAGAATTATTTTTCGACTTTCAGCGGGAAAGAAAAAACAAATATGCTCCACATGCAATACATGTCACTGTGGACAAGTGTGCACATTTGAAACAGGCAGGTCTGACAGGAAATGACAATGGAGCTGGCAACAGCACCCTCTGATTACCTAAACACATTTGCTTTTCCCTGTGGCTATGGCAACAGGGGTCCTCAGCCTCAGAAAGTATGGCAGTAGAATGGGCTCCTCCAGCGCTCCAAGAAATAGTGTCTTTGTGAGGGTAATTATTATGCTTGTCTGATCTGGGGGCAGCTAAGGTAAAGTAATTCTGAGGTAGGCAATCGGTGCTAAACAGTGAAATGGACCCCCGAGTTCCTGACTGGTACTGGAGACACAAATAATCCAAGATGTCTTTATTGACTTCAGACCTGAATCGTACTCATTGATTTGTGAACAATATGGGAGAAATTCAAAGTGCGGCGCCAGATTTAGCATATCATGAAGGGAAATTACATCATGTAAACATGTTCCCACCCACTCTAAGAGTTTTCCTGGAAAGAGGCGTCACTATGGTATTTACTCATTTGCATGTCATGTAAGCCAGTGATTCTCAAACTGTGGTACGCGTACCACCGGTGGTACAGGGAGGTACGCGGCGGAAGAAAAAAAACTGAATCATGAAAAAGTTGAAATGCGACTTAAAATAAATGTTTGCACACGGCACACTACTACCCCTTACCGATAGTGGCGCTGCGTGCAAACGTCAATTATAAGCTGACTATTACAGGCTAAACTTAACTGTGGGGGAAAAAGTATGAGCGGTCCAAACCCACTAAAGTCGTGGCTCCAGAGGGGAACTATAGGACGAAGTCTGCGGATCAGGAGGAGGATATTTTGAACAGCCTGTCTCATAGCGAGAGCAGGTAAGCCGCACACAATTGATAAACAGCTGTGTCTAGAGTTTCTGAATGGTTATTTTCAGTATTCGTGCACATGGTAATGCATTTTTAAAAAAAAAAACATATCACAGCAAAGGTGCAGCCCCACCTGTCCTCCGTTGGTGGTGGAGAAAATCCTCAAGGTTCCTCCGCACTGTTTGACATACCAGAGGAACCAGAGAGCTGACACTTCGTGCGGTTCAGAGGTCACGTTCACGTTGACAAACACCTTGGCGAAGTGAAGGGCAGTGCTGGCAGGGAAAGGATTCACAGGAACACTTAGCACCTTACTTCAAAATGCTATTCTGACATTTGTTTCTAACACTAAGCTTGGGTTGTATTGATGGATTTGCAAAGTTTCTTATCTTTTTCTTCTGTTCTTAGTTTCTTAGAGTATCTGAGATGTACCTGGTCCAGCAGATCTTCTCAAAGAGTTGTAGCATGCTCATCTTGTCCCACTCCTCTGCATGGGGGGCTCTCCATGGAGCCTCTCTTGGGATCTGAATTACAGGGATGAAAGATTTAGCAGAGGTTTAAGTGTGTGTGTGTGTGTGCATGTGTGTGTGTGTGTATGAATGAACAGAGAACATGAGTCTTGCTTTACCTCTTCTCCCATCTTGTCCATTGTCCTCCACAGGTTGTTGAAGTCTAGCACAGCAAAGGGATTCCACAAAAAAGGAAAGGAGCCTTTGAAGGGGTAAGACTTTCCCTATTAGGCAGAGAGATCATCATCATCAGCTCACGATTTGACTCTTGTAACTCTTTTCTGAGACCTAAATCAGGTTTGACAGATTTGCCTCAGCACTGAATAGGTTTGTGGGTCATCCCACCAGAACAGTTTGACACTCAAACAAGTTTAAAGGTGGGTTCAAGGTCATCACGTGCTGCTATGGATCCTTTACTACCCTGCCAGAGACAAAATTCTGGGGGGGATACCCTGCAAAGTGTAGTTCATAAGCCTCAGAAGTTCACAGGGTTCTAAGTCAGAATGACTGAATAAAGTATCAAGTGTAGTAAGAAGAACAACATCTTGGGTTTATGAGCACTTGCGCAATAAGTTACAACAACTGGTAAGATTAAAGGCACCGAGCGTGATCTGAATTTTCCACAATCTATGCCTTCTTCCACGATTGCACATTCCCAATCACCCCATAGCACGTGAATAGAGGGAGAGGGGACTCAAGAGATCAAGGTTTATCAGCCTGACAGACACAGCCATATGCCATATTAAGCTCTCTGTGTGTGTGTGTGTGTTTCTAGGAACAAATTGTGGTTATAAATCACTTCCTGTCACCGTCTCTGTGCCAACTGGGAAAACAATCAGTTCATTCTAGTGTGTGTTAATGTGACCTTGTTCTATCTGACACACCACTGACTCTCAGCTTGAAGGTAAATTTGTTTCCAAGCCCATTAAACACATTGACCAAAAGTGCTGTCCTTGATGTGAGGCGTGTGTGTGTGTGTGTGTGTGTGTGTGTGTGTGTGTGTGTGTGTGTGTGTGTGTGTTCTCTGCCTCACAGTCGATCAGTATTACTGAGGCTACGTGAGCAACATTTCAATGTACTCAGAGCTCAGTTTGCCATAAACATATTGAGAGTCTTGGCGTGTCCTGTGGTGTGCTATACCACTAACTAATGACACAAGAAAGCTCGTTTCTAACCTGAATGATTTCAATTCATTCAAAATGAATGAAATCAATCAATAACATCTGACCCTGTAAACTTCCTCCTCACACATGGAGCCTCACCATCTCCAATTCTAGTGAGCTCAAGCATATTAATATTATTATTTTGAAAGACGTGTAGGCTAGATGAATTAAAAACTATAAATTTCCCGTGGGTGGGAATGAGTGTGTGCTCCCTGTGGCCCTGTTTCACAACAAGCAGCCATGGATGGATGTATGCATGGATGGATCAACACTCACAAGACAAAGGAGCATAGATGTGTGTTGCAATACTTACAAAACAAAACTGACAGGCGACTGAAAAATAACAGAGACACAGATAAGATTAAATATCTTACAATGTAGACTGCCCGCAACTATGCTCAGACCTGTCCGCTGCTGTGGACCAATAGGTCTGTCACCATGGTGATGCTGGCAAATTGAATACACAAGGAGAACAGAGGAGGGGAGGGTTGGATGCACAGCGGCCTCTATTTCAACACCGGTGAGCAACAAGTCTGACTCATGTGATGGAGAAAGAATGGGCCTAATACTGCATGAAGACACAAGCAACAGCGCAGCAGGATGTACTGGTTCTAATTTGAAACATTTGCAATCACCAGTGTGTAAAAACCACATTAAGGCTCTCTGCTGCTACACATTAACTGAAAATGTTGCCATAGATACTGCCTCTCTTTATGTTTGCCCAATTTGTGGGTGCATCCTCACGGGTATTTACACATTGTGGGTGTCCAGGGTTAAGCAGGAGCTGACCTTTCACCCAGGTCACAGGCCGCACACGTAGACACACAAGGGCGTCTCTCACATTTCCATTCACACCAATAAACAATTTAGTGTTTGGACAGCAAATGAGGTCCATAGTTGTTCCACGACAGGACTTTGGTATCCTTGCACCATCGCGAGCTACATGTTGGTGTGAACGTGCTGCTGGGCACGCCGGCCACACTGTGCCAGGGGAGCAACTGAACAATATCCCTGCTCTTTCTCAATCTCTGATAACCAGGTTGAGTATTAAATCAAAGTGTGTTTCCCCATCTGTGATAGTGATACTTCATTAATAACTCCAGTGCTGAGAGCTGCAGCTGCCTGTTAGCGAGCTTGTTTGCTGATAAGGGAAACCAGTGCTGGCCTTTTGGATTACAATCTGCCATACAAAAGCTGATTAGCTACGCAGCTTGCTTCATTGCTATCCCTAATTACACAATGGCTTGGCACACAAGCACACTGACTGCTGTCCTGTAAAGTAATGCAGGTCGCTGTCACGTATATTAGAAACAAGAAGTGCAAATGTGCTTTCCTTCATCATCAGTTTGGGAATTACAACAAGCAAGGTACTATTTCTAATACAATGAAGTGAGCTCTGCCTATTTTGATCTCATTCATCTGAATAGCTTGTTGGCTTATCCAAAGCTACTTACACTCAAAACAGAGTATGATGATGCACACAACAGCAACATGTTCATGAATGAAAAAGGTGAACTATATAGGGAAAGGTTACAGAAGGAAAGAAGGAATCAAAAGGCAGTTACAGAGAAGAGACGCAAGCCTATATTATCCTACTTTCTTTGTCATTATCTTTATTTTACTTCGGACAATTTGCAGAAACTAAGACTAAGATTTCAGATTGAAATTTGCTCTGTTGGATCGCTTCTCTCCATAATACACAGTGTAATGTTATCCATCACAAAGTCCACATTTGACAACTGAAAGGGAACATTATTGCTTGCAAATTTGTCAGGTATTTTATCATTAGAACAATGAAAATATGTATAAGACTTAATGAAAAAGCATAGGTTATGTGTGGGTGACATATCTTTTTCATGAATAGGGCTGAATTTGTTACTCGACACTTTTCTGGCCTTTCACAGGTGGCAAATTAATCGGTTATCAAATAATTTAGAGCTGTTACTCAGAGTAAGCACACTTCTATTTGTGTCAATTTCAAGATACATGAGATTTAAAAAAAAAAAAAAATGTATTGCCTTAATCGCAGTATAATGGAAGTTTCAGAGAGCATCTGGACTTATTGTATGATGTGTGGGCCTATATGTTGCTTCCATGGTGTTTTGTCTGATATGCTTCAACTATCTACCCTTAAGCTCCCTTCATTTAATGTGTATTGAACTCTAATGTTATATCAAGTCACTTCATCGCTTCCACGTCATGAGTTAGTCGCATAAATATAAATACTTGATAGCACCAATCCACTCCTAAATCCAACCAGCCTTTTGGGAAACTAGGGCTTATCTTGTCAAATCTTGTCATATTATCTCACTGTTGAGGTTTTTGTGCTGAAGCTGATATGAAAAACTACTTGCGATAAGAATTCAGATTTTGGAGGGTTTTGCAGAGTCCGCTGTGGTGGCAGTGACAGCACAAACAAAGCCCTGCCCCCGCCGCACACCTGCACAATGCATGCAAATGTGCACACTCACACACATAGAAACACACTAACTGTCGGACACAGATAGGAGTGAGCTGCTGATAGGAGTGAGACACGGTGCCATGGAAACTAGCCAGGAAGCTACTTGTGTGTGTGTGTGTCTTTGAGTGGATCTTACACAGATAGTAGCTAGGGAGACACACTCCCATAGGAGCTTCCATACAACTGATGGGTGAGTATGAAATATTCCTTATTCATGATGGTTTTGCAAATTCAGTTCCATTGGATGTTAGGAAAGTTCAGGGCATAAAATAATCAGAACTCTGCAGCAGCAATGACTCATATGACACATCACCTATTTTTATCTATTTTGCTATATTCACACTGCAAACTATTGCAAACAAGCATCGAGTTGGACTTCTCTATGCACAGTGAATTAAACCTCAAGCTGAAAAACTAAATGAAATGAAATGACCTCAAACTAAATGAGGGAACATGGTCAACCTCCCCCGACTGGGCTGCTCAGTGTGGCTGTGGTGTGTGTATACACACGCCCCAGGAAAAGTTGCTCAGTGTGGCTGTGGTGTGTGTATACACACGCCCCAGGAAAAGTTTAAAGTCCATCTCTGAAGTTATGATTCAATAATAATGACTTCAATGCAGGTTGTAAGGAGATAAACAGTGAGGCCACAGAAAACAACAATGTACAGTAGAGGTCATCTGACCAAATCTAATCAGACGGAGCAATAAGCCTGCATTAAGGGCAGAGATGCACCCCCACTAATAAGATATCGAGCCCAAACAAAGAAAGATGGCCTCAGTTTTTCCTTTTTGTTGTTCTCCTTTGCTCTTACTCTCCATTCAACCACTCAGAGGGTGAAACTGGATTACAAAGTCCCCCAGGTAAAGATAAGCATCTGCATTCAGTAAAGCTGAGGAGCAGAGGGGCGGCTGGCTGTCTTAGGAGAGATGTTGTAACTGATGTCAAAACTCAGTTTTGTACTTTGATTTCCCATAAAAACCCTTTGAATGCTTTCTTACAAGCAGCCTTAATGTACACACTCCAACTCGCCGTAACATGTTTTGACTGACAAATCTAAATGTTATATGACAGAATGACACGCCATGTTTGTTTGTGAAGCTTATCCCTCACTGCTATCTGCACTTGTGTTGCACGAGTGGTAAATGTATGTTTTTTTTTGGGAGGGTGCTGAAATGTGCTGACTCATCATACCTTTGAGGCGGGAACATGGAATGCAGATCAACAGGTCTGTGGACCCATGCTACATTAACAAACACCATGTAAACTCACATTGACGTAATGCAACAAGTTCCCCTCCTCGTTGAGTTTGTATGTCTCAATGCCGTACTCTTTGGCCAATCGGAAGATGCGGTTCTGAGTTGGGCCGATGTAGGCCCCGCCCAGGTCCACATATTTTGTCTGCTTATTCTGAAGGATAAAAAGAGGAAATATGATTAATCACATCACAACAATGCTGAAAATATTGTAAAACAGTGAATATAATGTAGAAAAAACAGGGCATACTACAGTTATCTTACCCGGATCGTGAAGGTGCGTCCACCCACTCGATCCCTGGCCTCCAGCACCACAGGGCTCAGTCCACTGGCCTTCAGCAGTTTTGCTGCACTTAGTCCTGCAGCAAGAAGGGGACACACAGGAACAGGCCCTTAGAACCGTGCTAGACCTTATCTTACTGTACCTTACATTGTCATCTTTGACCAAAACTAGGAAAAGAGATAAAGAAATATTTCTGCCACTTTAGCTTCGCTGCACTGGCTTTTGGCAAAATCCAGAATAGAATTTAAAATCCTCCAGCTCACTTTTAAAACTCTTGATGGTCAGGCTCCATCTTATCTTAAAGAGCTCATAGTACCCTATTATGCCCCTAGAACACTCCACTCCCAGAATGCAAGCTTAATTGTGGTTCCTTGTATCTCCAAAAGTAGAACGGGCGGAAGAGCCTTCAGTTATCAGGCTCCCCTCTTCTGGAACCATCGCCCAGATTCCGGCAGGCAGACACCCTCTCTACTTTTAAAAGTGGGCTTAAAACTTTCCTTTTTGATAAAGCTTATAGTCAGACCTGATATGCCCCCCCCCTCTCTCTCTCTCTCTCTCTTTCTCTCTCTCTCTCTCTCTCTCTCTCTCTCTCTCTCTCTATACCTAACGGGTCAAGGCAGATGGCTGCCCACCTAGAGCCTGGTTCTGCCGCTGACGCTGTTGGGAATGTTGGGCTTCTTTAGATACTACTACGTTGGTTGTAATTTGGCGCTACATAAATACTGTTGAATCAAATGGAATTGAAATGCAAAGTAAGCTTGCTTCAAGCCTCATGTGTTAGTGAGGCCTATCCTTGGTAGTTGTTATGGAATTCTTTGCTTACTGAATGGCTCAGAAATAAGTGGGGTGGGAGGGATGGATGGGTAGGGGGGAGGGGTGGCTTTGAAATCAGAGAGGATTCGAAGAAATACGCCCCCAACAAAACACAAACCAGAGGAGCTGCTCTGCTGTGAAAACCACAGCGGAGCACGGCACAATCGCACACAACATTCAACATATGGACCTCAGGCAATCTCTGCCATAACTGTAATTCAATAAGACATGACATAAACGCACTCACACATGCGCGGCACACACACACACACAAACACACACACACACACACGCACACGCACACGCACACGCACACGCACACGCACACACACACACACACACACACACACACAAACACACACGTACAAACCCAGAGTATAAGCAGCAAAGTATGACTGAGTACTCTGCACTCACACATCTGTTTCACTGGACAATGTCAGAGTAGCAGACGTTCAAAAACCCACAAAGCAACACAATATGACTCTCAATGCTGCTCATTAGAAATATTCTCACTCAAGTATTGTGCCTACGTACAATTTCAAACTACTTGAAGTTGACCATATGTGCTCCATCAGCCTGGGGTGTTAAAGAGACAGAGCTTAAAACTGTCTGTCTTCACTCCTGTATCAGTGTATTTCAAGTGCAAGTATGAAGTATTGAAATACTTAAGAATTTGACGCCTCCAGGGCTCTCCAACACCGTCCTGACTAGCAGGTTTGATATCCTTATGTTCCAAGTTGTCAGGCGAAGTACTTTGGTAATCAGGTGCAAGCAATTAAATCAAAGGCAGAATAGAAATCCTGCACAATTTCGATATAGAATATATCATTTCTAATCTATTGAAGAATAAAGACATATATATAAAAAAATCTTCCCCCCAAAATGTAAATTAAATTAAAATCTATTCTTAGATCCTCAACACTTTCTTTCTTTTCACAGCCAAGTTCCCTAGATTGCAAATAAAAGCCAAATTCAATGAAAAGATAGACTGCAAAAATGGCTTTACACTTCAGAGGGTTAATTTCTTCCACTGCTGCTGCTCGCAGCTGTGGTGAACCAAAGAATGATGATTTAGTTTGTCTCTTCAGCCGCAATAGAAACAAGCTGCAAACACACAGAGCGGAGGGCAGCAGGCAGGAGACGTCAGGGATGAGGAGAGGCCGAACGCTACCAGGGGAAAGGACAGAGCACATTTCTCTCAGCAGGCACCCACATCTGTGCAAATATGTTCATGCCTCTTGGCCCGAATTATTCCCTCGGATCTTCACCCCTCCTCTTCCTCTCCCTCCAGGTTCTGCTAAGTTATAAGAGGTAATTTAGCAGAATCCACATATGTACAACTTCAAGTAAGAGATTACTGCCAGGTATTTGTATTACATGCCACAGGTTGCAACCCTTGTACAAACAGTATACAAGGGGTGGAGCCTCACAGATCCACCTGTTGACAACAAATGCTTGTCAACTTAAAGGTCAGGCTGCTGGAATGAAAGAGCATCTGTCTCCATTGTGGGTTTATTCCTACAGCTCAGACTGCAGAGCGAAAAGTTACTTCTTATTACGATGCTGCTTTGATCAGAATGATGATTTGGCCTAATTGAGGCACCGTCAGGATGATGAAAACAGCAATCTAATGCCATCATCGCTTCAAAGGATTCAGATCAAGCATTTCTCTGTGTTCACCTGTAATTCCCCATCACCAGACGTGGGGGGGGGGGGGGGGGGGGGGGGGGGGGGGGGGAGCGGAAAGAACTCAACAACAACTGACATTCATGACAGAGATACAAATTAACAATCTACTCATGCAATTACTGAGGGGTAAGGAAACCAGAGATGAAAGACATCCTGTCATAATAAAATGTACAGCACTTACAAAACATGCAGATCACTGACAGAAGCCGCCATATTTTCAGCAAAGTGCTTCCATGCAGAACACAAGCTACTATGCATGTGATTTATGTTCTGAAATTCAGGCTCCACAATAATTCCTGATATCTCATTGCTGAACTGCAATTGTTTGTAACCCTCCTACTACCAATATGAACTTTTGTAACAATTTAGTTGCTCTGTGGTGCTTTATCTAAGTCATGGATAAATCACAACGCAATAATATTTGGTGGTGTCACAGGTGCAACAGGCTGCAGCAGTTGTCTGTCCTGCTTTGCAGCTGTTTTTGCTTGTAATAGACTAAACTGTATAACTGTCCAGATGCATACTTGCAGAAGCCCCCAGCTGCTAGGGGTGAAGTATGAAAATTCAGCCAATTATTTATGGTCTCTGTAATCGATGATATACTGCAATATTGTTATTATTATTATTGATGATACCATAGATGTGCAGCAAGGAAGTCCAACCATAGTCTGTATCTCCATCTCTGTATCACGCACGCACGCACACACACACGCACACACCTGTGTTTTGAACTGACTGAGGACAGTTGCCCTGAGAACAGTAATTGCTGAGATGGAAGCACTTGGCAGGAACAAACCGTTTGTACATAGGAGTATGAGTGAGTGTGTGTGTGTGTGTGCCTACATGACAAGTGCATACATTTTGTTGCTATGCCAATATCATATACATTGTGCAATGATTTAGGGAATGCACTAGAAGGAGAAGATGTGTATAGATAGTTGTATATACATATAGAGTCAACAGTGTTAAATGTTGTAGTTGTATGAATTGTATGCATTTTGTATGCAACTGTATGGATTTCTGATAGATGCTTGCACTTGTAATGAATCACAAGAATTTATTTAGCAGTTATGATTTAAATGTTTCAGTTCATCTCAAACTGTGATATTCATACTAAAGCCTTCCATGTACACAAATATGAAATGGAGTAAATGTTGGTGAGTATTGACGTGTCCCTGAGACTTAGAACTACAGGATCTGCAGGCTACAGAGAACAGATGGGTGGAGCCTTCACACATTCAGCCGTTTTCTGAGGGAAACCATAAACTTTCAAGCCCTGTTTTGTGGCTCCACCATGGTTACACATGAGGCCCTTGCGTGACGACTGAGTTATCGATGTCTAATTCCAGGGCTGGTTTGTCCCTGGCGGTCAGAGTCTCTGTAGCCTTTTCTGCCAGAAATGTTCTCGCTACATCACATACAGCTGAAAATACAAACATATCCTGAACTTTCCCCAAAAGAAGAACGAACTGCAAATCATACAGGAGGCGGAAAATAAATCCATCTGGCAGCTCAGAAGAGGCCTGGGTACTAAGACATCCCCAGGAAGACAAACAAAACATCCAATACCGGTTGAGTGACAGCAGAGCCACTTGACTGAAGGCTGTGCAAACGTAGTATTGATCCAACTGACAGCGAGACATTCACAAGACATGCAGCAATCACATTTCCCCCATCTCATGTCCTCTGCACAGGGACATTGATTGGCTGTTTACAGGCAAAAAAACGAGCATTGATATTGACAATAGACGCTTGTAAGACAGACAGCCAGGAGTGAGAGGCAAGGTTCATCTGACAGAGACAACAGCATCATTATTCATTTACTCTCACTTTATATTGCATTTGTTTTTAGTTCATACTTCTACATCTACTTCCATTTAAAGGGGCCAAATAATACAGATTTCCAGTGTTGGGGAAGCTACAAGCTACTCACTACTTAGCTACACAACAAGCTTGTAAGAAAAAGAGGCCCACTACATTGAAGCTACTTCAAGGGACAATCGTAAATACTAGTGCTGTTTTACTCTCAAAGCCACAACCAGAAAACTGTGTCAAAATAACTAATCTGTAGGATGTTCCCTAACAAAGCACTCCTTGTATATATTGTAAATACCGGTATTCCCTTTTGTATTTTGTGCTGAATTGAATTAGAATGGACGGAACGTTTAAGGCTTATCAAACAATTTCTTTTAATCGATTAAAAACAGCCATTTATCGCTGCATACAACTATTGCTACCATGAGAAACAAAAAAACAGCTCCCATTTAGGACTGAATACACAGTGAAGGCTAACAATGACGTGTATGTACATAGACAGAATTTGCTTAAGTTAACAATGTTGCTTGATGAAGGACACACCTGAGCAAGTTACATTACATTACATTACGATCATTTGGCAGACGCTTTTATCCAAAGCGACTTACATTACATTACCACCCTTCGCAGAGGGGGGAGCAATTGAGGGTTCGGTGCCTTGCTCAGGGGCACCTCGGCAGGGGCTCGAACCGGCGACCCTCCGGTTCCCAAGCGGAAGCACTACCCACTGAGCCACTGCCTCTCAAGTTCTCAAGTTCTCACACTTATCAACAAAACAAACTGAAATCATGACTGATTCATCTTTCCACTGTCACTGTAAAGGCCTTTCGCTTTTGTCGTGATTAATCCTTATGAATGATCAGACAAACAAATCCCGGCTCACATTCGTCATGGCACACAAGGAAAACAATGCAGGGAAAAACATACGTGTGTGTGTGTGTATGGAGACCTCCTCAGTCTGGTGTCTCAGTGAGCTCAGAGTGCACACAGTCACACCAAATCATCCACTTCTGTTCTCTTATGCATTCAAAACTATGCTGAATAATTGCATTTTTATTTCAAATATAAAAAGGGTCAAAGGTCAAAGCTCTGCTGCTGCATCCATCAACTGGGTGCGACATTTCAGATTTCCTCCATAGCTCCTCTGTGCTCTGTCTGCTCATGTTTCAGCTGTTGCTTCACTCGTTCCTTCTTGAAACGTTCTCAAACAAACTTAGGAGAGGAATGGGTTTGAAGACAAAAAGACGAGCTGCAGCAAATAAGACAAACATAGGCATTACATTTTACAAACAAACCCCGCCAGACTGCAGCTTTGACTCTACTGGGAGGAAACCGTGTCTCCAAACTCAACCCCCCCTCCCCCTTCCGCCTCCTTCCACTTCTCTTCCAGCCTCAGTACATTTCCCCTTTAACCGTGCTTGTTGCAGAACTGGGAGCTGCGGTTTCCCTGTCTCTCGCCCTTATTGTTTCTGCATCTCTCTCTCTCTCTCTCTCTGAGATTGTTTTTCCTCCTCCTCATCCTCCTTCTTCCTCCGGGATCCTCCCCGCTGCGGCCCTGATAGCAGGCTGTCAAAAGCGTTTAGCGTTTGGGACTAAAGTGCTGGCTTCCCCTCCAGCGTCAAGTTCCTGCTGGTGGGTGGCTGACAGGCAGCCAGGCGAAGGCAAGACAATTGCGTTTGCAGGGCCGAGGGAGAAACACCCTCACCCACATCACCCATCACTCACTCTCCCCTCCTGCTCCTTCTGTCCCCTGATTGGACAGTGATTGTAACATGTTTGCCTCATTCCCAGCCGCTAAAGGGCAGCGGTATAAACAAAAGGTGTAATTACAAGCACCTAATGTCACCCAGAGAGGAGAGGCAGAGAGGGAGGAAGCCAGCGGGGCTGCAGAGGCTTATTAAGTTAAATTTTTCTCTAGCCCTTGTTTTTCCCCATTTGACTGGTATTTGAACTGACACTGACCTATATTCCTCACTGACAGACAGGAAGATGTGCATACGGTGGATTAAAGGAGGAAGAAGAGGACAGCGGTTGGGGAGGAGGAAGTGAAAGGACACAGAGGTTCACTCACTGTCAGCCAGCACAGAACCCCACCAGCGTTTCAATTCTCCTGCTACAGTTTAGTAGTCAGAGTTATTAAACGGTGCAGAGCTGCAAAATAACAGGCCGTAAAGGTGTAATTGGTTGCGGACAGCAGTGTGATCACGTTTGTATGTGGTCAGGTGCTCCGTGTGTTAGACTCTGTGTCACAAGCAGCGATGTGTAAGTGCAATTTCTTACAGTGGATAAGCAGAGCAGCCGCCTGTGGTCGTAAACTTCTCCCAGCTCTGCTCGCACTCATAAAGTTATCTAAGTGGGAGTTGTCGCCTGTCGCTAGCAGGCTGGGAGTGGCTACCAGGGACAAACTCCAGGGCTACACACTGCCTGAGTCTAAGGCCAGAGGCAGCAGCATTGACCTCATATACCTCTGACACAGTTAGAGTGCTGTCAGAGTCCAATCATGTTTTCTATCCAAACTACAGCGGAGTACAAAGAATTCATGTTTGAGTAAGAACTCGTCCCTAACCCAACAAAGTCCCATCAGACGGACGCCTACATCATTGTCATGGTGAATCGTCAGCTGGTTCAGCATCACGCATGAACCTGAATGTGTCACCGGGCAGCCACAAAGACAAGGAAACAACTGTAATAATAATAATATTACTACTTTTGATAATAATAATAATAATAATAATAAGGACATAACTGCTTTATTTATCATTTGAGAAACTATTGACTGATGAATGTTCATAAATGGTTCCAGGAGTCAGTGGATCACAGAGTAACAGGTTTATAACTTAATGAGCGAGCCTGCAAACACACCAACAGACAGCTGGCAGCCTGACCCCCTTGGTGGTGGTATTAAACACACCTTGCAGCTGATACATTACATAGTGAAAGCAATGTAACTGGAATTTGCATCAACATCAGATCTCAGATAAAATGTGCTTTCTCGCAGGCATGTCAGCAGTTTGTGTGTGTGTGCATGACTGTCTTTCTCTTCTTCACACCACACCCACAACAGTCAGCAGAGCCTTTGGTCTTCAAACCAACAACCACAGAGCTCTGAACTGTTCTATTCCATCTGACTCAGGCTCTTGCTCTTCTCTTCCCTATAAGTTAGAGACTAGTCTGTTGTTGTGATGCAGTGGTGCAGTAGCGCAGTGTTCTGCATACTGGTGTGTGTGTGTGTGTGTGTGTGTGTGTGTGTGTGTCTTTTTTGGAGAGAGCGCACAGCAGCATGAAGTTTGCCAAACTTGCACCATCACAGAATTCAAAGCAACTGCTGAAGCTGGAGCTCATTCGGTCGAAGCAGGTGAAGGCGGCGGAGTCTTCCTCACCATGGCCGCCGCTCATTGGCTGGCAAGCAAAATAAATAACGACTAGGGATGGTTTAACAGCAGCCACATTTAAAGTCACACAGACGCGAAGCGGTCGGTAACAGTTAAGAATCCCCCTGCTTATGTAATACAGAAGATGATTAACTACACGCCTGTGCTGCGGTGTGACACGGAAGAACCGAGCCGAGCCGAGCCGAACCGAGCCGAGGCGCGCAAACCCGCACCAACTGCGGGGAGGAACAAACCGCATTATGTCTGATTAAACACTCAGTAATTCTGTGTAAAACCCCCCTCAGATCAGATGGCACTCCGTGTGAACGCGGCGGGTTCGGATCAACAGTTGTCGTCTCGGCTGACAGCGCGGCGCGGTGATTAGCCCCGGTCGCACTTGATTAGCGGTAAAGTTTGCCGTGTCACAGACCTGATATGCCTCCGCCGATCACCACCACGTCGTAGGTGTTGCTGGGTGCCGTCATGGTGTTTTGCGCTCCGTCTGTCCGTCGCCGCCGATCGCAGGTCACACTGACGGGCGCATCTGTATTAAAGCCCGATGACTCCGCCCCCCCATAGTAAACCAGCGCACATCACACACACCCACACACAGATATTTCAATACCTCTTTTATGTACACTGTTGGAAAAACCAGTTGATGGCTGCCACAACCTGGGAAGATGGTTGGATCAGGTCAGGAACAGCAGGACAGGTTGTTATGATCAGTATAATAATAATAAATGGTAACACAGAGCCCTCTTACCAGTGTCTCCTTTCCTCCAGAGCTAATTTCGGCTCGGAGTACTGCAATAGTATTGCACCCGTCCCAGAATACCAGGCGTCCACCTCCGCAATAAAAGGCGGGATGGATCAGGCTGGGTCAGTACAGGGGCAGAGCTTCTTAAGCTTCACAAATGCGCTGCTGGCCTCCAGAGTCCAGGAGAAGGGGGTAGCAGTGGAGGTGAGCTTAATGAGAGGCGCGGCCACACGACACAGGCCATTTAACCCATTTATGCAGATGTTCTCTCCGTCCGTCCTCATGTATAAAACCCCAAAAATTAATGTTGTTAACATGAAACTCACATTCCTCAGCTTTTACAAACAACTTATTCCCCAACAGTCTCTGGCAAACCGGAGACGTGGTGAACGTTTTCTGACAAGAAGCGTGAGAAAATCACAGTCTGGTGCTCCTTGTTAAACTCAATCAGATCATAATAACCCTAGGGCACAGATGACAAATCCTGAATCACAGAATTTGGGGCGTGAGCAGTAACAGCACCTCCTGGAGACGAGGCAGAGTGCAGACACGCAAGCATGACAGGCGTCACTCCAACCAAATTATTCTGCACGCTGCCCAGTCCATGTGGGGATGTGAATACGGAACCAGGCCTGACCCAGGATGAGCGGGGTGTGAGGAGCCGGCATAATGTTAAAGATCACAGTCTCACGGTGTTTGCCAGATAAAATAGGAGTCAGAGGTTTAGTCTGCTGAGTAACCCGAGCTAACAACCTCCAGTCCAAAGCATCGGCCACGAAAGGAGTCATCTATGAAGTTATCTTCTGCACCTTCTGCTATGAGACCAGATACAGATAAGGCGTCTTGTTCAAAACAAATCTGCGCCGGGATCTGGAGCTGTTATCCTGATGTGGAGCGTAAGCTGGATTGTCCCATCAGTTGCCCCGCTTCTACTGATGCCAAAACGTCGTTTGGGCGCTTGCAACAGGTAGAAACAAAATGGCTACAGTACACACACTCACCTGAATGGATCCCCTTTTTTAGTTTTAGTACCACTAGTAGCATTCTTATATAATTGAACTGTTACTTTCACAGATTTACAGTGTTGTATAATCATTAAATGTATCCAAGGTCCTTATGATAACACACCCAGCAGCCTTTGGCCTCATTACTCATGTACCACAGTTTGATTACACTCATTAGTGTAGAGTATAAAGAACAAAGGAGCTCAGTCTGGACTAGAGTGTGTTTTAAGGACCGCTATATACTGTATTTGTTTCCATTTCTTGATTATTATCGATTTTAAATTGATCAGGATTCTCAGGTCATTAACACCAGAGTATGGATATATATTATATAAGGATACATTATATCCCTGTGCAAGTGGTTCAGCACTGCAAAGATAGATATAAGTTATAAATACCACATTAAAAGCTACATAACATTCACTCAGTATCCAGTAATCTATATTATGTCGAACACAGTCTACAGATCATAACACAACACAAGACTTTGCACCTGAAATGACCTGCAGCGGGCATAAAAACAGCCTCATAAACTGGATTTCACATTTAGATTCTTTATATGCTGTTGCCCTCTGGTGGTTGAGTACATCTTGCCATGAGGATATCACCCTATGCTGTTAAAGAATTTGTTTTTCTGGGTATAATGTGCGTTGCCCAGCCCATGTATCGATTTCAATATCAATCGAGACATTAGTTCTTTTTATATTTGTGTGATATTTCATTCTGATGTGAGGTTGGAATAGAGGCTACCAACCTCAGTGGGTCTTTTCTGATACCATAAAGGTTAATAAACAGGGTTAGGGGAGTAGGGGGTTAGGGGGTGGGGGGTATTTGGCAGCAGGATCCTGTAGTAGATGTATTTCACACGGCTCCCAGGGGGCTAATCTGACAACAATTGTGGTTAATCCTAATCCTTATTTGATCCCATGCAAGAACATCCCTTGTCCTCCCAGCCTTGCTGCACGGTGCTGTTTGTTGGATCTACCACATACATCTGTAGATGGACAACTGAGATGCATTACATAGTACGGCTTTGTGTGTGTGTGTGTGTGTGTGTGTGTGTGTGTGTGTGTGTGTGTGTGTGTGTGTGTGTGTGTGTGTGTGTGTGTGTGTGTGTGTGTGTGAACTCCCCCATCCTCCCTCAGATACCAGGAGACATAGAAGAGAGTTTTATAATTGTGTCATAGAAAGGGTAATGCAGCAGCAGCAGCATGTTGCGGTTTGGAAATGTGTCATTTTTTACGATACTGATAAAAAACTAAGTTATTAAAGAATATGAGGTTGGAAGCTTGTGATAAAAAATGTGACAATATTCCAAGGAACTCATAGTATTAATGATATAATGTATTTTAAAACCATTGTATAGTGATCTTGCTACTGAAAGAGAGTGTGCATGTTTATTATGGTTGATCAGCAGGGGGCAGCAGTGTACTGAGATGACCTCACTCTCTCTGTGGCTGAGACACATCAGATGAACCGCAGGTAAATGTCACAAAGCTTTGCATTCTGGGTAAGTTAATGTGACATTTTTCAAACTCAAACACACAGTAATTGTAGAAATATTTGTTAAAGTAGTAGTAGTAGGATTTACAGGGGAATTAGTAGCTGTAGTATTCATTGAAGATGTAATTGTGGTCATAGTTATAATACTTGTAGTAGTAGTCGTAGTTGTAGTGCTTATAGTGGTTGGTTGTAGTGATAAGATAAGTATGATAGTTGCTGTAGAAGTTGGTAATATTAGTAGTAGCAGTAGTAATAATGGAGTAAATGTAACATGTAGTATTGTAAGTAGTTTGTCATCATAGTAGTAGTCACAATAGTAGAATGCAGCAGTAATGATTATATTTTACATAAACCACCATTACAACAAAGTCTACTTTAATGTAAATACAGTGTTCACTAAAAAAGTGTCTTTGTTCTGAGCTCTTGTGACGCCGACTTTCGTGTTGGTCAATGTGTACGTGTGTGTGTGTTGTAGCACAGTTGTGTGTGGATTGTTAGAAGGTCTGACAAACGTGAGCTCGGCGAGTGGCGGTGCCGTCGACTCTGCTCCCGCTCCACGTCTGCTACTTTCATACGACTCTAAACATAAAGAGTCGAATTCCTTCTTTACATAAAGCCACATATGGTTTAGTGCTATAAAATGTCTCTCTCCTCTGCTCTTTGTAGTACGGTTGAATGGTTACGGTTAGGATCCAGGATGAATAAATGTGTGTAATGTGTGTGTATCGTGTAATAGTGCTGATGTGAAGGGTTATACAAAGACCATATGCGCCCGTCTAACACCTGCAGACGGCGCCAGATGAAAGGCCGCCATCCTTGATGAATGACATTTACGCTACTTTAATTAGAATGGCTGGAATTCAGCAAACATCTCCTTCATGTTCCGCCGCCATCAAAAAAGAGTCGAGTTAGCATCAGCTTGACAGCCATTATCTTCCTCCTCTGTCATTCTGTCACAATGGTTGCCCAAGTAATTATACCTCCTGCCTCATGTCACAAATTGGCTCGACTGTGTGTGTGTGTGAGTGTGAGAGTGTGTGTGTGTTGATGAAGGAGAGACACAGTGAGAGGAGACAGCACAGAAAGGCAGATTAATCTCTAGAGTGGAAGGAAAAGCTGTTTTATTAGGTTCACGTGTGAAGCATTCAGCCACGCTGTCAGTTGTATTTGGGATTGAAACATCCATGGAGCAGCAATATTGTGCCATTTCACAAGGGAGGGTAAGGTTTCAGCTCGGAACACAGCAAAAGACATCTGTACAGCCTGTGTGTGTGTGTGCATGATAATGTTTAGGACCATAGAGAGGCTGTGAGACGCGAGTCCAAAGCACTGCGGTTTTGAAAACGGGCAGATTTGTCACAGAGCTCAACACTTACACTCTCACAGCAACGTTTGGGAAGTGATCTTTAATGGGATACTTCTTTCATTGGTTCATGTGGGAAGATTTGCTTTTGATCCACCAGGAAGGTCAAAGCTTTAGGGGTCAGAGACGGAGCAGATTCAAGGTCATGGTGCCACTGCCCATGACCTTCATATCTCTGTTTTTGGTAGCACTATTTCTAACCCCCATAAGATCCATAAAATATGGATATTTTCTACAATATATGATTGAAATCTGCAAAGCGGGGAGACTTTGAGTGATTTGACTCACTGCTGTTGTTCCAGGTGGGGATGTGATCTGCACTGCACTGAGCAAACACACTGTCACTAACTTTATTTTTGTATCTAAAACACTCCAAATTGTGGTGCAGATTCTGGATACATAAGGTTGAGATGTTTGTTTTTTATTCGGATATCGTAATTTCCGATGATGAACAACTTGACCTTATTTCTACAAAGGCGTTGAACCACATTGTGCCGTGCTGAGCCAAATGCTTCATCCTTCAGTCGAGCTAAACACAGCTCACATGTGCCACCCCACGTGTGCTGGTGCCCGTTTGTCCTCAGCCTGCTATGGATGCAGTGGAGCCGGGATATGGAGAAGGTAAAGCAGAGTGGCGCAGCGGAAGCGTGCTGGGCCCATAACCCAGAGGTCGATGGATCGAAACCATCCTCTGCTAAGTCTAGCCTTTTGTGAATTTCCCCATTGTGGGACGAGTAAAGGATTATCTTCAACGCCAAAGTGGCTGACTCCAGCGAAATACTGGCCCGCATGTCCACAGTTGGTTCCTTTACAGTGGAAACAGAATTTGAGCCGCGCGTTGAGCACAGACATGGCCGGTTTGGTGCGGGTCAATAGGGTTCAGGTTGGATAAAAACCTGATTAGTAGCCCTGAATCACATTGAGGATGGATCACATATCAGTCTGAATGGTAGATCTATCACGGTGGGCTGTGATTCAGGCGCACCGTAGAGCCCGCAGAGCAATAACAGAGCTGTGTTTGACGTGAGTGTTCCTGTAGTTCAAAGCTTTGGAAATGTCATTAGTAACACTACACAACAGGCAAAAGTTTCATAAATCCCACCATGATTGTAAATACACTTTCAGTAACATTGACAGGAACCTCACAAAGATTCAAACAGAACACGTTTACATTTCAAAATGAACACCGAACGCCTCCATAGTCTGTCCACAGGCCGTATACGTCTTCAACCCTCAAACGTTGGCCGAACAAGCGTATATCTCGCGTGTTCTGCCTCCGCTTCATCCGACGAGCTCTCCCGTCTTCCTCAGGTAGATGAAGGACTGCAGGGACGGGTTCAAACCCTTTACTGAGCTAATAAGCGTGCGGAGCGACGTGGTGCAGGTGCGTCTCTATAGGTGCGTCCCCCCCCATACGTCCGTGCTCTCGTAGGCCGGCTCGCTCTCAACCAGCCTCGTCTTTCCCCTCGAGCTGCGTTTTTTTTTAACGAGCCGAGCTGTTTTGTTGTCAAATGCCGACGCGCTTTTATGGAGCTGGCGGCGCAGCGTTATAGACGTTTATAACGAGCTCTCAAGCTGTGATTTGTGCCCGTGTGTGCGTGCGTGTGTGTGTGTGTGTTATGAATTACCGAGTGCCTGTAATAAGTGTAGTGTGCTTCTCGGCGCTGAGGAGGGTCTCCGGGGCCTCATGGGAGTAGCGGTTTTGTGGTGTCTTGGCCTTGTGCGCTGGGGAAACATGCTTCCATATGGGTTGTAGTAATTGAATGTCCATGCTGTAACTACGGCTTAACAACCACAAACCAGGCGGGACAATTTTATAAGTAGTGAGGGATTCGTTTTCAAAGGTTCTGTCCAAGTCCCACGGGCTGCCGGGTCAATTGAAGGCCTGTGTGAGGGTGGTATGATTGCGCCAAACAATCAATCCCAAAAAAACAAGCATCTTGAATTCCTGTCCTCCACAGCCAGTTTTTTGATCCCAATCATCAACCAAAACTCTGTGGATAGCTTTAGGGCGAGACCCGAGGCCGAGGCGAGGGACACGGGGGTCTTGAGAGTCTTCAGGGGGGTTTGGGAGGAAAGCCGCTCCCTGCTCAACTGCACTCCTCGCAGTTGCAAGCAAGGATGTATCTGTACGTGGCGGTGATGCGCATGCCGCCGGTGCAGCGCAGCCGCACGGCCTTCAGCTTGGAGGTGTGGGGCCGGCAGCAGGCGCAGGTGCTCTTGAAGGGCTGCTTGAGCACGGAGCTGAAGGAGATGAGGGGGTCTGAGCGGGTTGTGTGGCTGCAGTGGCCCTCGCAGCGAGCCAGCAACACCATCTGCAAGACAGGACGCAGAAAGAAAAAGCAGGGTTGAGGTACAAAACAAATGCTTTCACTTAGGTGCAGAGTGACCTTCAGGCCCGGCTTCCTCCCTGCGAGCTCGCCGTCTGGTTACAATGAGGCAGTGTTTGAGTTCAGTCTGAGAAGGGGGGACGTCTGTTCGCACCCGGACTATCTCCCCCGTCTCGGCCTTGCACCTGCACACTCAGAGATAGCATCCAGACCGCTCACTCACTCCTACACCTGCTGCCCCTAAGAGCTCATGGTTACACACACACACACACACACACACACACAGCCATTCACATGCCCAGAAGGAGTAAGAGGAGCAATAACCACTATGCCAAACCCAGGCTGACCAGTGAGCTCGCTCGCTGACACACACACGTGCACACACACGCTCGCACACGAGACACTGGCCTGATTAGTGTCGTAGCCGTCAGACTGGCTGTGGGTCACTACATTCCGATCGCCTCCCTAAACAGCCTCCTGTGTCATGTCCTGGTGTCAGCTGCTGCGTGTCGCCATCCATGTCCCTACTGTGACAAAAGCCTGTCTGGGGCCATGGCAGGGTGACACACACACACACACACATGCCCCTCAGAAGTGTTGCCGCCACTTTGAGACCATTTGTCTTTGTTGGAGCGAAGGATAAGGCGGTCGCACGGTGACGATTCCTCGATAATAGACAATGTTGTGAAAGCGAAACTCAAGGTGGAAGCAGCAGAAACGTTAATATCATCAAGCGACACTTTATCATCAAGCAGCTTTACAGGATTTCATGATTTTCAGGTCATTTACATCTGAACTAGGTCACCCGGATCATTTTTGTAGTTGTACGTTGGAGCATTCCGGAGATATTTGGCGTTGACTTTACCGGAGTCCACAGAGCTTTGAATGGAACCCAAAGGATCCAAGTGCTAAACATGTTGAGAAGCCTTTTTTAAAGACAAATAACTCCTCTATGTGACGAGTCGAGTTTGCTCCAAATCTGTTTACCATTATCTCAAAAAGTGTTTTCCTGTTATCACGTCTCACGTGTCACGAACATGCGTGATGGAAGGAAACGTAGTACGCAAGGAAAATTGATTTTTTACAAGGCGTCACCGTCATTTTTAGAATAAACACAATTCTGTCTGTGTGATTTCATTCTGATTAATCACACCAATGAGGGAAACTGCACAAAGGTTCAGTATAGGGGAGGGGAGGGGGTCGGGATCTGCACACACACACACACAATTACATACAGGGACATAAACAGGAGCGCAGAGTTGATGCATGTGGATTTTATGTGGACCGCACACACACACACACGCACGCACACACACACACACACACACACACACACACACACACACACACACACACACACACACACACACACTCGTGCACGCACGCACGCACACACACACACACACACACACACACAGACAGAGGGCTAAAACAGTCACACACAGCCAGGCTTCAAGTCAATTTAGCGTGTAATACAAAGAGCGCCTCATGCTGTGAGCGTGCTCGGCTCTGCCTGGACGGATTTGAGCTGCGGTTTGGCCACCTGCTCGCCGCTCGCACTGTGAGTCAGAATATCAAAAAGAGACGCCAGCGTTGATTGAACACTTTGCACAAAAGCAAAGAAACTCTCTCACCGTCCGTCACCTCTCCTCATAGAGATGTCTGTTTCTGAGCTGTCTTAGTGTTGTGTTCGGACCAAAAGAGAAGCAGGAGAATGACAGAAGGAGCATCTCCGCTCTGTTATTATGACGTTACCAATCGATTTTCCTTCCTCCCGTCACTCCACCCTCTCTCTCTCTCTCTCCCTGTCTCTCTCTCTCTCTCTCTCTTTCTCTCTCCCTCTCTCTCGTCTCCTTAGTCCCTGGCAGAGGCAGGAGGGAACATACTGACAGGGAGACATCTGCTTAAGCCAACGCTAAGTCCCAGCAGAGATGCAGAATATGTCCGCAGCAGCGTGGCCCTCGTCCAGCGCCACACACACAAAGACACGCACACACAGTACAGGCTCGTTTTTGAAGCGAATCGTGACTCGCCCGAACGATGGAGACAGGGAAATCGAGAGAGAGAGAGAGGTTACGTCACAGACAGTAAATTGAACGAGAGGTTTTTCCAGGGGCGTGAAGAGCAATACTGATGTGCACCCAAGCGCAGAAATGTTTGTGAGAGAAATGACTCTCAGTTAGTGTTGGAGTCTTTTTTTTTGGCACAAGCCTTTTGGACTCTTTCCTGCGAGTCTCCCAGGCCTGGTTTGGAACATGGAACACATCGTCTCCCTGATACTTGTAACAAATTGCTCCGTGGTCATTCGTCAGGTGGGCTGGACCTCTTATCTGAAACTACTTCCACCAAAATGCCTGAGCGCAGTGGAGGAGATCGGCTTACGGTAAACGTTTCTCTGTGCGGTCTTACCTTGGAATTGCACTTGTAGATGGGGTGTGTGATGGTTTCCACAAAGTGATGCCTCATGCAGCGCTCTGGGTCTGTGTCTCCCAGGTGGAGGTGTCCGTTGTCACTGGCCTTGTTGCCGCTGGCGGCTTGGACCATCCCCAGCAGGGGGCAGCACATCAGGACCAGCAGGAGGCCAGACGGCGGGCACGCGGAGATTGAGGGTTTCATGATAGGGCCACCTTGAGGCTCTGGACCCTCGCTGGTTGTCCCACACTCAGTAAATATCTACTTCCCCTTCCCCTTCCTCTGTCTCGCTCTCTTTCAAAGTCCGTGTCTCGCTCAAGCTGTATTTCAGGGTCTCACGGGGTGAAGTATCTGCCTCTCCCGCTGCTGGCTGCTAGTACAGCGGAGGTTCAAGGTCAGGGTGCTGCAGGGAGGGAAGCAGCAGGGGGGTCACTGTGTCGAGCCGATCCATCCCCCACCGTCTGGATCCCACCGCAGTCTGGAGAAGAGAAGAAGAGGAACAACAAGGCATCAGCGGAAACGTGAACAGATAAAGAAAAGGAGAAGAACAAGTGTGTCTGTGTGCGCAGAGAATGTTTTATCTATTTGCAGCCACAGGAGAACTGTGCTGTTGTGCTGTTGGAAAGATCACACACCCTTGTGAGAGTGTGTAGCAGACCGTGTGTGTGTGTGTGTCTGACGCTACATGCAAACAGATTTCTTGACAGTTGTCGTGATTGACTGTTGTTTTATGGCAGTTTTGATGTGCATGCGTGCTTGCATCCAAACTCAGTCAGCACCATGTAGGATGTATATGAAACCTGGCTGCGTCCTCTGTATTCCCACACACACACACACACACCGGCTGAACACACACATAAACACGCCACATGCACAGACGCACAAGTCCCGGTGCTTTTATTACAGAGGAGGAGAAACCTAAGCCGAGCACAAACAGCCTCCAGTCAGGCCCTTTCCTCTCCCCAGGAATGACTTTTTCATTAAAACAAATTGTTCTCCCAACAAGCCCTCTCACGACCACAGACCCTCTGCCAGCCCAGCAGCATATTTTCTCCCAACTTCATACTTTTATTGTCCTCCTGACAATAGGGTTCGTGTTAAGACTTTGGTGCAGAGCTGCAGTCAGTGAGGTTTCTCGTATGCAACGGGCTGTAAATTAGGAAAGGTGGGGGAAAGCGAGTTAAGAGTTTGAAATATGAATGTAGAACAAGAGTTTATGATCAAGGTTCAAAGTTCAGGGTAAACTTCATCATTTGTATTTATTGCTGTTTCCACTGTTAAGTAGGTCTAAATAGAAGCACATTTGCTGTTTATGGATGTTGTGTTGTGTGTTGGTTTTGCGTTGGCAGTAGTGTGTGTGTGTGTGTGTGTGTGTGTGTGTGTACCTGTGGCCTTGTGCCCTGAGTTAATGTGGCAGTAACTCCACTCCAGAGGAGGAGTGGCAGAGAAAAGGATAATTAAAAGGGGGAGAAAACACAAACCCCTGCGTTCTATCAAATCCCTCTATTTAGCATCTGTCCGTATTCCCTCATTTGAACTGAAATGGCAGAATGCATCAAGTTCATTTGAAACCCTTCCTCCGCCCCTCCATCTTCATCCCCCTCAACCCCCATGTTTTTCTTTCTGAGGGGAATCATTTAACCTTAACATTCCTCCTGTGAGAAATAGAAGTATCATTTGGCCTGTTAAAATAAATACTCCCCGAGATGTTTCCTTGGCCCAGTGAACATGTGCTGTAAGGGTTTACATAGCCAGCAGACGTCCCGGCCTTTCTCGGGGGCTGTGGGCGGACTCACCACAGCCAGCACCCATCAGCACCTCCGGCCCTTCCAGCCGGACCTGGCAGAGCGTCGCAGCCACTCTCGTCCAAATCTCTGCTGCTGGTAGCACCATCAGCATCATTAGCGCCTCTTCAGAAGCATTAGACACTTAAAGTCCTCCAGGTACGTGTAGAACTAAGTTTGATCTTAGAATGAAGCAGGATATAGATTTCGTTTTGCGGAGAAATCGACATCTTCACTTTGCTATAACAGCCAAGTGGAGAAGGAAACAATATATAGAGGTGTCGCATCTCTTAAACCTGCTGAAAAGGGATTTACGCAGAGAAAATCTGTAGAATCGATTCAGATCAAATATAATCCTGCAGCTATATTTATGGTAACAGGAAAAATCCCCACAATTC
The DNA here is from genome assembly GCF_046128005.1 of Genypterus blacodes. Lineage (NCBI taxonomy): Eukaryota > Metazoa > Chordata > Actinopteri > Ophidiiformes > Ophidiidae > Genypterus > Genypterus blacodes. The sequence goes on from NW_027466822.1 coordinate 379,911, forward strand.
CCTCATAAATCTCAAAACCTCCCCACATGTGTTTTTGTTAAACGGACAACAAATTTTCACCTTCCTGTCAAGTCAGACGTTTGCGGACAATGATGATTACGAGGTTGATTCATCGCGTAAACACGACAACAAGCCAAATCAAGAGTGATTTCTGTGCCAGGGGTTGACATTTGTGTCCATTGTCAGCCATCCAGAGCAGATGACAGATGTCTGATTAACAGTGAGTTCAGCATAGCCAGACATTACGTGCAGCACACAGATGAGGTTCTATTGATTGTCATCCATGTTCTGTGCAGTCAGCTGAGGGAGTCCTGGACTAACTACACGGCTAAGCAACCAGCCCCAGGGGTGTAAGAGCGGGGAAGTCCCTCTCTGCATTCATAGCTTTCAACCCATAGCTACGAATGGCAGCCGGCTCAGGTGAGAGAGGAAAGAGTGTGACGAGGTTCATGCAACAACAGTTTGCATATGTAGTCACCCTTAAGACTTGCTTTTCTAGGAACTTAGGAACTTTGCGTGGTTTTGCACCAAGGAATCAAGACCAATTTTGAACCGTTTTTACTCCCCACTCTGGGTTCTTTGAGTTTTCAGGAACTTGCAAGATGGAACATTTTCTGATTAGAGACACAAACTCCTTGAAGACGACAACTGGCATTTCAAAATACTAAAGGAAAGTTTTAGAAAACAGCAAAGCATAGATATCTTGCTATAAACATGCTAACAAGATAAAAACAGCATTTATCCCGAGGGAAACTGCTGACAGAGACATGCGTTGGCCGGGAATCGAACCCGGGTCAACTGCTTGGAAGGCAGCTATGCTAACCACTATACCACCAACGCCCTGATTACAGCTGTGGGAATCACAGCAGTCGAATCATGAGGCAGTAGCTTCACTAGTTGAGCAACCAAGCATCTTACATTGTGGATGCCTGATGACAAACTGGCTATACTCCAGCATGTTGGCGACACGAGATGATAACACGGGCACCACAAAGCAAAGTTTTGTGTTTGCATAGTGGAAGGGATCCAGCTGTAGCAATGTAGACGACATCTGCACAAATTTCCAAACATTTAGTGTTGTGGTTATATGAGCAAATAATTGTATGTATGTTTTACCCTGGATACTAGTTTCAACTATGGGTCCAAAAGCAGCAGCAGCAGCTATAGAGTACTTCTCCACACGTGCATGTGTGTGAGTGTGTGTGAAATTCTTGGCTGCCTCTCTGCCTGATTAAACCGAAGGTTCTAGCAGTCAGGAGGTAAACAAGTTTAAGAGGTTTGGGGCAGGGTGAGGTCTATTGTGTCCTCGTCTCCCCCGCATCACCCACACCTGCCCTGGACTCAGATTTATAGAACCCTGGGTGTCCACAAACAGCAGCTGGAATACCGCCCGCCCCCAATCCCCCCCCCTTCCTCTCATCTGACTGCAATGACCAATGAATCCAAAATGGTTACGCTCCATGTCTTTTCTGGATCTTAAGCCATCACACACTTAAACTGGGCTTCTATTTCTGTTATTATTACACAAGCAAATCCCCATTGTGTGTTTTTAAACAAACCACCTCTTTTATTGGTACTTGGCCCCATTCCATTTCTCCATCTTACTGCCCTCATTGGTAACTCCTTCATCCCCCAAATACATCAAATCTAAACATTCTTTCCGCTCAATTTGACTGTGGACCTCAGATCTTAAGCCTGAAATCTGGGTTTATAGATGCTGTTGGATCACAAGTAACTCAATGGTCCTGGTTCCTTACTGGTTTAATTACACAAAACCACTATGTTGGCAGTAAAGCTCCTCAATTACTTGGATTTACACATGAAAGTTCAGCTTCATTTGAGAAAACAGCTTCACTTGAGGGCAAAACTCCATTGAAATGGCTTTTGGTTTGGTAAAAACAAGATCCTCAATGACGTCACGATGATGAGGTACGTGGAGACTATACTGTATGGCCCTACTTTACCTCGACATCAGCTTCACCACTGTGTGTTGCAGAGAGCGGTTGAGTGGAGAGTGTGTATGGTTAAACTGTAGAGAACAGAGACTACACTGTTCCTGCTCTGAGCGGGTTAAGAGACATTCCTGTCCTTGAAGAAGAGGAGGATGAAGGCTCGGGTTTACTTTACAAGACGTAAGATTAACCGATGAAAGACCAGGTGAGCACATCGTAATACACCACGTGCAGTAGAGTTCTTATAGCCATGGAAACAAGACATAGAAGATGAAGGAGAAGAAGGTGCGATCCTCTAAATCCAAATACGAAGGAAAGCAGTGGCGTTCTGTCCACTGGCCTTCACTGGTGATGTAGAGGAAGGTATCAGAAGGAGAACTTAAAGCACTTTAGATGTCTTTCCCCTCTGACAGGTCCAATTGGAATGAGTGATACTGGGGCCTTGAGTCTGACGGGGGAGACGTCCAGACTTTGAGCCATCACAACGCGTCCACATTCCCAGTGCATCCACCATAAGTGAGGGGGTTGGCGGGGGGCGGCAGAGGATTTGGAAAGGTGTTTTTTGTTCAGCAATGCTACAAGGTGGGCATGTCTCTGCCTGACTTTAAAGACCAAAGCCCCTGGATACACACCAGAGGCACGACTCAATCTTGGCATCTCCATCTGGCCCGTTCAGCCAGCAAAGGTTCAGAATTAGGGCCAGATTTCACTGAAACAAATCATAATCACAAGTGTGGCGAGCGATCTGGAGATACGCATTCGCTGCTAATTAAAACACATATCGGATATCATTGAGTCAATCAAAAATTGTACATTCAAGCCCATTTTTTGCAGTTGGAGCTTTAGCTGCAGCGCCAAAGGGCAGGTAATGTAAAACGGGTTCAATATCTGCAGTATCTGCTTAGAGATCCAACCTGAGTTAAGAGTATGTGAGGAGCCAAACCACAGAACCACAGTACAATCCCTCCTTACATACCACAGCCCCTCTGGTTTGAGGCTTTATGACTTTGGGAGTTATGAGATGGTAATTCAGAGCTTAGGGAGTGCAGGTATTAAGCTGTTTCTCATACAGGCCATCGGAGGAGAGATGCCACACACACACACACACACACAGAGAAGAACTGAGAAGTTTGAAGAAATCGAACAAGAAGACAATGGGATTTGTTTTGAAATATTAAAGTTGAAAGAAGGTAAAAATTCACTAAGATACTAAATCTACATCTAAAAGGCAAAATAAGTCATGAAGAAGACTTTTGTTCAAGAGGTAAAAGTGAAACAATGACATTATCCCGAAATCTGGTGTAAGTTAACACCACGCAGCCTCCCAACTGTTCTGGTCATATGTTGTGTAGAAGAGTATTTCACATTTCTCCCATGTTTAGCTGCACACTTTGTTCTTAGCAGTGGGGAGCGTGTATAAATATCCCCTGCCCACCTCACTTCTGGGGTTTTGTTCGCACGCTCACACAAACAATCAGGGGTTCTGCGTTTGTGTTGTGTCGCTCTCATGGCCATTTGTCTGCTTTGCCATAGAGCTTGAAGGAGACTTCATCGTGTTTTGTATCTGAATCCACAGAGCAGAGAGTTTTGATCCAAACCCAATCATGATATCAGCTTATACCAGCTCAAATCCTCTGATTCTGAGCCTTGTTCAATCACCTGTATCACCTCCGTTCTCTCACAGGTTGCGACATGTGAGTTGCGGTACTTTGTCACAGAAACCTGAACCTGAGATTTGGACCCTTTTGGCCCCAGCGTGTGTCTTAGAAACCATGATCTGATGCCAACAGTCAGTTCTGTCTGGGAGAGTTCTTTCTGTTTTATCTCCCATTGCCAGCCGGGCAGCTGAGTTCACAGTTGTTGCTTGGGGGGGGGGTGGAACCTGTCTACCCGCGAGCGTGGAAAACAGGTGCATCAAAGGACTCAAAGGAGCGGGAGGGTATTAGGAATAAGTGACAGGTACATTGGAAGAGCAAGAGTTTAAGTGCTTTTCCATCAAATGTCGCAAATACCTTTCATTTTCCCACTACGTCATCCCAGACCAGTCTGATTGGACCTCTCTGTCTCTCTCTCTCTCTCTCTCTCGCTCTCTCTCTCTCTTTCTGTCTCTCTCCATCATGCCCAGAGTTTACGTCATGATTTTTCTGTTCATTGTCCCCGTCCTCCACCTCGTCTCCCTCCATTGTTTCACCAGCTTTTAATAAACTAAAGGGCAGATTCCTGACTGGAGCAGGGGGGGGCGGCACACACACACACACACACACACGCACACACGTACACTCATACACTCATACATTCATACACACAAACACACAGTTTGGCATGCAGAGTGCCAAGCTCTGCCACTGTCTGCTGACGCCAACCCCCCCTCCCCAAAACACACACGCCAACTTGCACTCTCTTCCTCCCTGTCATTCTCATTCTCTCTGTCTCTCTCAGACACACACACAAACACACACACACACACAGACACACACTCCTCCCCACACGCCAATCTCCTAAAAGCTAAGCCCCTCACTAAATATATCCCCCCAAGTAAAGATAAGACAAACAGTGTGGATTTGAAAGCAGTGCACAGCCAATGATGGGCGGCCGTGTGAGCCCGAGCTAAGCCTGTGTTAGCTTTACAATTCAGGCTTCTGAGAAACGCTGGAGACAAAGAGCCCACGGGGCAAAGACAGACAGGACAGACGCAGAGAGGACACCTTGTCTGAGTGTACGCAGTGTCTGCAGGCTTTTTAGCTGATTGTGTCTCTTTGAATTCATCATTGACTTTGTACCACATTGTAAGATTGGCAGCGGTTGTGGCAGTAACCTTGGTCAGATGGAAGAGAAGCCAAAATTACTCTTCACATTAAGGCCGACACACATTTACTGCATTTGGTTTGGAAAATCATACATTTGGTTTAGTATTGTTGACATTTGTTTTTCAGCTCTGCAGCAAATATGACGTCCAGAAAAATGTCTGAAAGCTGATGGAGCATCGCAGGATTCATTACTTGGTTTTTACTAAAGACCATGCAGAGATGGTTTATGTTTAAGTCATCACATCACCACCTGCTGATTATAGTATTTAATCTTCCTGTTTGACATCCAGTACGAAAGCGCAAGCATGTGAGCATCGCCGCTCATCATGCAACTGTGTGTGTGCGAGTGTGTAGTTAATCTCAAGTATAATTCTGGCCTAACTTTGCGAAAACACGTACACACACTTCCGCTCTCATTTCCTCCCTAATCCACCTCTTCTACGGATCCTCCATCCTCATCAGAGAGGAAATACTTGGAACACAGTGAAGCTGCAGGCTAAAAGCCGCGTATCAAAATAGATCAAACCTCCATTCAAGCTCCAGGCCTAATGCGATCAAAAGAGGGAGCAGAGCGGCTGGTGCGTGTGTTTGTTTTATCACGCTGGGCCAGGTTGCTTCGGGCAGCCGGGATCTGTCACATGTCTGTCTGGTGGGGCGGTGTTAAGGATCTGCTCCATGTGCCTGCATTTCGTGCAGAACATCCATTTGTCAGAGGTGCATTCCTGCAGCGGTGAGACACTGTGAATTGCCTATCTGAGTTTCAACACTGTCCAAATAAATACACTCACAATGGCCTGTGTGTGTGTGTGTGTGTGTGTGAGGAAACATTGGAAACATGAGAACAGACACACGTGGACGCACAAGCACAGACACACACACACACGCGCACACACACACACACACACACACACACACACACACACACACACACAACCAGTGTACCTCCCTGCTGCAGTGTTGCTCTCCTGCACTCGGCTGAGTTGGTGATATTTCAAAAGTGGGTTTTCTTTTGAATTGTGTTTTGCGCAATTTGAAGTACCAGGCTGAAGAATGTGTCATGGAAACTCTCAAATTTCCAGAGAAAAAAAATGTTTGTGCTCACTTTGGGTAAATTTTGTGGCGAGTCGAAAAAAAAGTAGCTCCAAACAAACAGACTTGTAACAGAAACAGACTTTGCGAGTTTGCGTTTTTCTGGAGTTTCAGTTTCCAGTTTAGGACGGGATGGAACGACGCAAATAAATGCTTGAATTCGATCAGAGAAAGTTAGGAGCTACGATAGGAGACAAAAGCTCTGAAAGAATTGATCAAGAGCTGCAAACTGTGTTAATATTATCCGGTCAAGCAAAGGGAGCAGTGCAGCAGCTGCACAGGTGGAAAATTCACTGTTTCTTTTGAGCAGATGGAGAGAATATTGGGCCGTCAGCCTGCAGTTACTCAGCTGCGTTATCAGTTAACAATTCAGGTAATTTTGATTAATTAAGTGATTCATTTTTGGCGGAATGCTCTCAGCAGGACATGAAGTCACCATAAATCTCGCCAATGGTCATTTCTCTCATTATATCCCAAAACACAGACTGATTTTATATAATAGATATAATGATGATTAATTTTCCGAGAGCTTCTAGCTCATGGAAGCTGCTCCATGTTGATCTCTGAGCTCAATATGGCCTGAAGAGAAAAGAGGGTCTCAGTATTATTTGATGGAAACTTCCTGTCGAGTATTTACTGGCAGTGGAAATCGCGGCTGAACACTCCTACTGCTCCTCCTCGCCGTTACTTCCCATAATTCTAAGGTGATGTTAGCTAGTTATGAGGATGCAAACACACACACACACACACACAAATACACACACACACACCGCAGAATGCAGAATTTTTCGACTGTACAAACACCTTCATCTCCTGTCAGCAGTGTCAAGTGGAGGGGGATGTCTGGAGGGATGTTTGCATCACAGTCTCCCTTTCTCTCTCTCTCTCTCTCGCTTGCCTCCGCCAGCTCTCTCTTTCCCTCTCTCTCTCTCTCTCTCTCTCTCTCTCTCTCTCTCTCTCTCTCTCTCTCTCTTTCTCGCCCTCTCACACATCTCAGTTTCATTCTGTTTCTTCTATTTATTGTGTCCTTCCCTGGCACGGCCTCCTCCTCGTTTCATTGTCTCTGTGGCCTCTCGGATCCCGTCTAACCTGACATTGACTCTCTCCGTCCTCCCGTATTTCACAGCCGCTCCACTTGTCATTTACATACCTTCTCTTTCACACACACACACACACATGCATCCACACGAGCGCGTCTCTCTTTTTCTTCCCTGAGATGAAGGTGGTAGCTGGACTCCTCCTCCTACCTACCACAGCGTCTATTATATCTGTCATCATCTCCTTCCAGTATAATCCTGCAGCCTCCGGGTCCAGCGGAACAGGCCAACTTAATCTCACAGTCACTCACACACACACATACACACGCAAGCACCTGTAAAATACATATCCAAAGTTATTGACACCATTATTGACCTTGCACTCGCTCACACACACAGACACACACACACACACATACACAAAGCTCCACTGCTCCCTGCTTCTCTGTCTTTCCAGCCGTGCTGTCAGTGCCTGATTAGTGAATCTAGCTGAGCCAACACAAACATGTTTCCTCTTATTACACATCATGTCACACTGAGTCCTAATCACAACCACTTGTAGTTCCTGGACACATACGGCGCATAAAATACCTGCAATAAAAACAGGAATGTGCACCTTGAGTTCAGAGATGTGCAACTGGACGCAGAGGAAAGTCGGCAGAAGTTAAACGCAAAATTCACAACAATACCACTATGACCTATACTATACTCCTGTGATTATACATGAACAAATACATCAAAATCACCTCATTTACATCCAGTCTGGTGAATGATCATATATGTACTAACCGCCGTCATAGAGCAACTGTAATATCTGAGCAAAATAGATCCTCTGGGTATGGAGACTAACCTCAGGCATGGATGGTCTCCCTGCAGCTGAGGTGTGCTGCTCCCGGCGCCTGGAGTCGGAGGAGAGCCAGGCTGGTGGTCTGCAGACGGAAGACGACAGAGGCTGAAATCCTCCACGCAGATCTGCTGTTCAACTATTGTTTTCCAGCCGCTCTCTCCTTCTGTGTCTACCTCTCTCTCTCTCTCTCTCTCACACACACACTGTGATTGTCTGAGCTCTACTCTCTCCTCCCTCTGTCTCACTCACCTCCTCTCTGTTCTCTCTCTCTCTCTCTCTCCCTCTCTCTCTCTCTCTCTCTCTCTCTCTCTCTCTCGCTCGCTCGCTCACTCTATAATATCCCACAGTAACACTCTTTCACTTTTTTTCAAACAGGGAAATCACCAGAGAAGGGAGCAGCCTCTCTGGATGCTCTGCCTGTGAGGGCCGTTGTCACATGTGGATCATGACACAGCAGTCGTATATCACACACACACACACACACACACACACACACAGCGCACGTACAAACACACACGTGCACGCCCATACAAACACACACACACCAGCTGACGCGCTGACACGCTCCGCAATGGCAAATGGGAATTCCAGGCCCGGACGTCTCTGCTCACACCATCAGGAGGGAGAGAGAGAGAGAGAGAGAGATAAAGAGAGAGAGAGAGAGAGAGAGAGCTGACCAAAAGCTACAGCAAGATTTTACGAGGTCAGGGTTATAAAACTGTTAGCAGATTTAGTTTATTTAAAAACAACTGGTCCCCCCTCCTCCTCCCCCTCTCTTCACGCGCTCTCTCCTACCAAGGCATGATGGGTGGGTGGGGGGGGGTGGGGGGGTGGGGGGTGCACGTGTGGGTGAGGGGACAGTGGGGTTGGAAGAAGAGGAGGCATGCAGGAGGTTAAATGAATCGTTTCAGATACGTCTCATAAAGGGAACACCTTCATCCACACAGGCCGGCTGGCTCACCTGTCATATGCTGTGTCGTCATGAGAAAAACCTTCTCAGGCTGTTTTTGAGATTCAGTATTGCATTTTCAATTCGTTCGACTATGAAAGGAGCCAGTTTTGGAGTGGGACAAATATGTTTTCCTCACGTGAAAAGTGATATACCCGTGCTGCGGCTGTATAATGAAAACAACAGCGATGCAGATCCAAAAAAAGCTCATTCATCATTCTCGTATGGCTGAATGTGAAGTCAGACTCCCTGAAGATATAAAGGGGCAAAGGCGATGATGAATGGAAAACTAATAAGGAGGGAAGCGTCATTGTTGCCCTGAGACAACAGCGCTCATACCTCCTCTGTGGCTTTGTTGCCAATTACTGCATTGTGCATTGCATCAGTCATCGCCGCCTTCTACTGCCACATCTGAGACGTTAGCTGTTTCCTTGGACTTGATAGTTTATGTTAAATGTTAAGTAAGATATCAAACCTGGCAGTGGCGGTGAAGGCATTATCCTCTAATTGAGGCGCGGGTGGAATCCAGAGGGGGGAGAAAGAGCTGCATCCAGACAAATAAGTCATGCGTGCATTCTTTCGACATCTTTCACGCAGACAGAGGGAGACTGGGGGAGGAGGTGTGTATGTTGTGCGTGTGTGTGTGCGTGTGTGTGTGACGGGAGGGACAAAGTTGTGTATTTTTCAAAACCTGATTCAGTAAGAATGGAGCTGTCAGCCAGCATAAGAATAACAAAGGATGCAATGCCAGAATAGGTGAAAAGGAATAATATGAGCCGTGTGAGGATGACAGCATACGTTCAGATATTTGTACCACACATGCATGCACGCATACACACACAAACACACACAAACACACACACACGTCTTGGTATGCAAGGTCTAAGCTCTCGGGGGAAATAAGGGGAGCAAGCTGCACCACACTAAGTAGGGCTTAGTGGGTCAAAAGTTTAAGAAACACAATTACCTGCAGGACCTCGGTTGACCCCCAAAATTCTCACCTTCTGTTCCATCACAAACACATACGCACACGCACACACACACCTTTGACAGAGGCGATTTACAGCCAGCAGCAGGAACGGGGGTGAAAGGCAATACGGCACCGACAAGCTCCTGGAGAAAAGGACTGGAGCAAGCCGGGTTTGTGTTTTGATTACACTTTCAGGCATTTTAAATGATCGCTGCTGTGAATAGTATCAAATTAAAAAGCAATAACTCACCTGGACACAAACCCAGTGTAAGTCTTTGGCTGGCTCGGCCCCGTGAACGCACGAGAGGTGGTGACAGAGAGCAAAGAGCTTCAGAGGATGTATCATAATATCACATTAAGAAAGTTTTCTGCAGAGCCAAATGTGAATCCCATATGCAGAGAGAGGGAGAGAGAGAGAGAGAGGGAGGAGGGGGCGAGAGATAGAAAGCAGAGGAAAGGAAGATATACGGAGCAGAGGGGTGGGATACGACCACATGTTGACACAGAAGCTTAAAAGCGACTTTCCGACAAAGCTGCGGCCTGTAAATTAGCAACAATAAAAACGCATTTGTCTGGTGTCACAGCTGTTGTCGCGTAAACACAAACTCTCAACATAACCCTGGAAATGTGTACTTACAAAGTGGGTTTCACCGCCCAGGTCGTTTTTACAGCACAGTATCAGGGTCACGCAGGAAAAAGAGATTTGGTGAATAAAGTCGTAATATAGTGTAACGTAATAGTGTTGCAATGTTTGGATTTTGTGTACGTGAGGAAACAGGAGGCCCGTCTGTCCTCAGCCAGGATGTGGAGGCTCTGATTATACTGCAGTATAAATAAGGAAATACACCAATTTATTATAAGGATTAGTATATTACAGTTTAATGTACACGGGTGCTCTGTTGTTTTATATATATATATATATATATATGATATATTATGACTTTATTCTCCTATGATTTTGACTTTTTTCCTAGAAATGTATTAAATGAATATACAGAGCCACTGAATCAAAAATAAGGTTTTGAGGATAAAGTCACAGTATTAAGATAAAAAAAGTTCAAATTTTAAGAATAATGAAGTTGTAAGATTTCAACTTTTCCTTTAAATAGTACAACTTGGACCTTAAATTTGGACCTTAAATCTCTAAATATTAAGACTTTATTCTGTACAGGGTCACAGTATCAAAAACAAGATTTTGAATTTTACTATTTATCAAAGCAAATACATGAGAAATACAATACAATGCAAGCATAGTATTTTGAGAAAAAAAGTCAAAATGGGATAAGAATAAAATTAACATTAACATTAACATTTCAACTTTTACTTTTCTTTGAAATGCTACTTTATTCTGGACACATTTGAACTATTTGCTATAAATATTACAACTTTATTCTGTACAGGGTCACTAATCAAAAAGAAGGATTTGAGAATAAAGTCGCAGTATTTATAGAAAAATTGTGAGGAGAAGAAAAAGTCGTAACATTTCCACTTTTTCTTGAAATGACTTTATTCTTATCACAATTGGACTTTTCTAACTTTTCTCTGAAACAATACAATTTTATCCCTTACACATTTGGACTATTCTCTCTAAATATAACATCTTTATTCTCATACTCTTGTCTTTGATACAGTGTCCCTCACACTGCGTCATACGTGTCTCTAACAGCAGCTGTGGGGACGTTAGAAGCACTCAGCGGGCTCCAGCTTAGGTTGCACGCTTGTTACATCAGTGCGATGTGGCATTTGTCCCCTTCTTGATGAAAGTCCCGCCTTGGCTGTGGGCCGTCAAGCCTGTGGACATGCATGTTGGCCCCCCGTGAGCGGCGGGAGACATAGATGAGATTGGACGTGATGCGACATGAGTCATCACCTCGTCAGAATGGGATTAGCAGGGCAGGGTCACATAACAGCTCCCTCACACCTGAGTCACACATTGTCGCTGGCCTTTGGCTCGAGGGTCCTATGACCGGCCAAGTTTATCTTGGTTCCACTGGAGGAATGTGATGTAACACAATAGCAACACTGAAGGATTTGGTTCTTTCTGCACACCTACTTGTTAAAGAGTAAAATATCTTCCTGTGTCCGTTCTCGACTGAAGCTCTCTTTGTGCGGGAAAGCCCTTTAAAAGCCGGTTTGTATTATCCACGCAAGGCACAGGGCTGCCGACTGACTGATGGTGTACGAACACATTCAGTCTTCATTTGGAAGATTGATTCCCAGCCTTATTTTAAGCTACAGGAGAGAAAAAAACGGAAGGAGACTATAATTTTCGGAGATTTATGTGGACCGGGGTGTAACAGAAAAGTAGGCATGTTCTCCTCAAAAATGGACTCCGTCGGGAGCCCAAAGTCCAACAAAAATAGTCCCATAGTTCTAATTTACAGCCGGTGTAGAATAACTTTCTTTTTTTCTCGACCAGGTAATGTCACAGCTGCTGCCAAAGACAACCAAGTGTTTGATGAGCGTAGCAGGCCTGATTGTGGAGTGTAAGGAAAACACACTCAGCCAGGACAAGTGTTCACGGGCTGAGAGAGTAGATGGATAGTGTCTGCTGGAGGAATAAAACACCCGTATCAATGAAAAGCTGCTCTTCTCCCGACCGCCAACGACACTGCGAGCGCAGACCACAGCGGGCGTATCTGATGATCTTAACACTCGCAAAACACACACACAGACACGCATGATATCACAACGCGGAACGAGAAGAGCAGCTCCCGCGACTGGACGGGGGGGGGGGATTTGTGCAGACAGAGAGCGAGAGAGAGAGGGGGGGATAAAAGAGAGAAAATGAAAGATTCTGGGACAGAGATAGAGGGCCTGGGAGATGTGGAACAACGCGAGCGGGCGGCTAAGTGTTTCCCCATGTGCACCTGGGGCGGTGGCTGACCCTGTAAAGCGGGGTCTAAGCCTTAGCCCTCTCCCCCCCCACCCCTCGCTCTGTGCCAATGCCCATAGGCACTGAGGAATCACTGGAATGAGGGAAAGCGGCCAAAAACTGTCTACTAAACTCTCTTCATCTCTCCACAGGGGTGCCTTTACAGAGGGCCTCCCGTCTGCTCCAGCCGGCGAGCACTTAGCAGAGCGGCTCAGGCTGCTCTACGCTCCTCGTGGGACTCCGGCGCTAATTGGCTCCTTTCTGATAACACGCCAACAAATAAATGTATTTTTCCTCATATCCAAGGCCTTTTTTAATAGACGCTGTAAAGAAACATGTGAGCTCAAATCAAGACCAAAATCGATCTGTGTGACTGAAGATATCAATTACAGAGGTACATTCGGGGTGAACTTTGGGGGGACGCTTCTGGGAAAAACAACATCTGAACACAGGTGCTATGTGATGTTTGTCGTGTGTGTTGTTCACATGTGCTTCTAGGTTCAGGATCTGTTGTCCGGAGAAAAGAGAGGCAGGCCGCCAGTAAACAGAAAACGTTTCCTCTCTTGTTCTCAAATATCTGTTTAGACTTCATAGATTAACCATGACTCCATCGGACCTGCACACACACACACAAACACTCGCACGCACAAACACACACAGGCAATCCATCCTTACAGCAGATCTTCCTATAACCCCAGAGACTTTTATGACCTTCCTGTGTATCGGTTTTATAGCGCCGTGCTCCTGAGCAGAACAGCAGTAAAGTGGAACAAGGAGAAAGAGAACCAGATTCTTTTACGACAAAAGCCTCCTCGTTCTGTCCCCTGGCTGACGAGGGAGCGACGCGACACCGCGTAGTCACACAAACCAAAGACACAATATGCCGTGCCGAGCGAGATGATTCGTGATGGTTCTATTCCTGTGCAGGTTTCACTTTACCCTCTCGTCAGCGATGATGTTGAAATTTCACTAAATGATCACTTGAAAGCAGATACTGATACAACTACACTCACCGCCTGTTACTTTTCTCCTCATTTACCACTTGTTTCCAGTTAAAGCAAACCAAAATACATCAACAAGATGAACACAATTATCAAATGTTGTATTGTATCTCATATTTAATACAATAAACATCATCTCTCAGCTAAACCAAAGCATTTTCTTGAGCCTGGTCCTTGTTCTGAACGCCAACATGTTGCAGCCAGATTTTTCCAGCACATATGACAAGGGTGCTGTTCACTCCGTTTACCGCTGCTGTTCCATGGAGCATGACGGTGCAGAAAATGGGACGTGTGCTTTATTAGGCAGAGACGGACAGGCAGGAGGAATGGTTGGAGCAGCAGGTGTGTGTGGGGGGGGGGACAACAGGGAGGGGGAGGGGGGGGGTCCTCTCCGATCACACAACGTGTTTCAGAAGGCGTAAAGGTCCTTGCCTCCCTCTGCCACTGCCGCAACCAACCTCACCCTTTGTGTTAGTACGCGGGCATATTTTAGTACGTGTGAAGGCAGACGGAGAGGACCCGATAATGCCCGGGGTGATGTAATGCTCTCTTTCTGTGCTCAGTGTGAAGGGCGGTGACGCAGGATGACAGAGGCTTTTCTTTGAGGTGTGTGTGTATGTGTGCGGCTTCACGCAGGGGTTTGACTTATTCCCCTGTGAGCTTTCGCATTGGGAGCTCTGATTACAGCGGCGCCCCAAAAAGATCCCACTCCTCCTCTGCACCTAATCAATGACTCTTTCAATATATTCTCCTCTATGCCTGAAAGAATCTCTAACAGGAAACAAAGAACAAGGAAATGTGCCAATTCCAATCCATTTTGTCCACTTTCCTTTTCACTATTCCCCTTTAATGTGTGACAGTCAACCTGATTATAAAGACATGAAACATCCTTACACACACATTCTGGCATTTATTGTGGGTATCGCTCATCTATGGGCTGACAGTATGGATTTAGCCCGTGCAGAGTCAGCGTATAACATACATCATTCATTCCAAGGGCTATTTCCTGCCTTATCAACCAAGCACAGAGCAGCAGGATGCTCTGTAACACGCTGTAATCACGGCGTACGTGAGCGACTGCCCAGAGCTGGAATATGGTTCTGCATTAACGCATCATATCTTTTACAGAGTCTTGAAGGGATTCACACCAACCCGTGTAAAAGCACACACACACACGGACACACACACACGACACAAAGCATCTGTTTTCTAATAGTCTCCAAACTCTTGCCTAAACTTACCATTAGTGCCAAGGTATTTATGTACTAGAAAACAAACTTTCAAATGATGTACACACACAACAATGCACCCCGGGAGCATGAAACCTGAATCTGAATTCAGATGTTGGCTTGCAATTATACTACGTGTGTGCGTGTGTGTGTGTGTTTGTGTGTGTGTGTGTGTGTGTGTGTGTGTGTGTGTTTGTGTGTGTGTATGTTTGTGTAGGCATTAGAGCCATTCCACCTCCTCATGTTTGTCTGCCGAGACTGGTGTTGATATTTCAGTGTGACAACATTGAGATAATGAGAAATTGGATGATTTTCTTTCAAATGTATTTGGTTGGAGGAGATGGAATTCTCTTTCTGGATTGTCTCTCCTGAGGTTTCTTCCATTTCCCTCCCAATTATATATTCCGGGTTGTTAGGGAGTTTCTGTTTTTGGCCGGGTCGGGAACCGCTGTTGTGTGGGCCTGCAAAACCCATTGAGACGCTGTGCAGTTTATATGATAATGAGCTATACAAATCAACTTAAATGTACATATAATCTGGTTTACTATCTCGGTGGAATCCAAAAAAAAGGGACACAAGAGCAACATGTCCTTACAAGCCAGCAAGTGCTGCATTTCAGACATTAGTTATAGTAGAGAGGAAATCCTATTCAAGTGAAGGAATCGGCCACAATGATCAGTCATGTTGAGTAAAGCCAATAAAGCGATTATATTTCTTTTTCGTTTTAACACAACTAAAATATGCAGAGTTTCTACGAAATGAGAATCACATAGCATCCATCACTGGCTGGATTCCTAAGATGTCTATGTCTCCATGACTTTACCAAAACTCCTGGGCTATTCCATCATTTTCAAAGACATTTTCCCGGGCCTGAAAAACACATTTACAAATTCCATGACTTTTCCAGCATTTTCATGACCACACAAAGCCAGACTGTTAGGTGTTTCTGGCAGCGAATACAAAGCAGCAACCAAGGAAATCTCCTCTGCTCCTCAGCTCACCTGTTTCTGCTTAGCTCCAGCCATGGCAGGGCATACTAAATCAACCAAATCAGCATTACACAGTAAAGATACAAATGCAAAGAATGAACAGAGGAGCTACATCCTTCCTTTTCAACCATCTATCTTGCTCTTTTGCTAAAGTAATTTTCCTCGCCCAATAAATTGTGTCTTGACTCACTAGATTCTGCTTTTTGGCTCCCTTACCCACTGACTCATCGCAGGTTTGGAATAAGATGTAGATTGATTTTCTGTTGGAAATATTTAAAACTTTCTACACACCCTGCTTTGCCTTTTCTCATACACTCCAAAGTAAAAGTTCCAGTTTTCATTCCCTGACTTTCGTCGTCTCCCTAACATTCGTTCTAATATTATATTTATATGTATGATATATTATATTTATATATCAGCGGACCATCTCCAATCAATGCCAGGCAGGAAGGCCTCGTAATCTGCCTCATCCCAGGTGCATAGTAACTTCCCATCCCAATCACAATGTCTGGAATTTATCTCTGCAACCACTGACAGGTTAGATAGAATATTCCATCTTGGACTACTTGATCTAAAATAATCAATTTTGCACCAAAGCTCCATTAGAGAGTTAGAGTTTTTCTTATTTCCATGCATGCAATGTTACTGCTGCCAAGAAAAACTTCTATGCAAAGCGCTGGTCTGTATATACTTTACAATCAGTGAAAACAAAACATAAACTAATATGCATTCACTTCCAACCAACAGGCTCAACAGGCCCCTGATTGCTCTGGTTTTGCATATTACAAAGCCAGACTAATTTAAATTCACTGTTCTTTGGCAAAGCAGACACCACTTCCTTAAATGTAGATATGTTTGTATGATCTTAAAAAAACGATTTTATAGTTGCAGCCTTATTTGTTAAAGTACAGCAACTCTACAAGTATGACACATCCAAGCAAATATTTGTATTTCTTCCAGATCTTGATAAATTTGAGTGAATCTGGGCTAAAATGCATAACCCATCATGAGAAACACATTGTAATTATTATTGTTTTAATTAAGATTGCTGTCTTGTAGTTTTTCAAAATCTCACGTCTCACCAATATGTGTTTGTTATTCTTTCTTATTTTGGCAAGTATTTTACTACAGCAAAATGTATGATACAAAGCAATAGAAAGCACAATGATCTGAAGTGTGTGTGTGTGTGTGTGTGTGTGTGTGTGTGTCCTCTCAGATCCCATTTGTTTTCCATCGTGATGCCAGACAGTCCAGAGGCTCATTCTTGTCATTCCGTCTTCATCATAGGAATGTTGAAGAAAGCTCTGACGTGACTGACCGTCAATACAGCCCCATAAACAGCCGAGGCAGGTTGACCTCATGGCACAATGGATCATCCATTCATCTCTGCTAGCCTAGCCCATAAGACTCGTACAAGTCTCATGTATGTACTGTGGGTGAGGTGCAGAGTACATTCAATAAATATGTGTGTCTGTTGGTTACTGAGACGGGTGGTGAGAGAAAATGAGAGAGAGAGAGAGAGAGAGAGAGAGAGAGAGAGAGAGAGAGAGAGAGAGAGAACCAAACCAAGTGTGTGTGGGTGTGTGTGTGAGTGTGTGTGTCCTCTCTGGCCTGTACAGCTACATGCCATACAGGTCTTTAGGGGCCATCTGGTTCCAATGCTTCACTCTCACACTGCTGGAACTAATCTTTGCTCTGAGATATGGGGCCACTGGCTGCACGATTGATGGCTTGCTGTGACGCTATCTGCATGTGTGTGTGAAAGATGTATGTGTCTCTGTGTGTGTTTTGGTTGATGTTCCTGATAGTTATTTTTTTTAAATGTCAGCAAAGTATTTTGTCCTAACTCGTCAACTAACAGTGAGAGACGGTTAACACCGACTTGACCCAAGCTTTGGCACAACTCAAACGCAAAGCTGGAACATGGAGGACGTCATGACATCATTGTTGTAACTCTGGTAGCTTAATGACATCAGGTTGTAGCAAGTTTGATGATGCCACCTTCATCTGTATAAATACATTTTAAAGTAACGCCAGGAATCTACAGTAACATCGAGGAGGCAGGGGATACTGGGACGCCAGGATTCACTGTGGAGCCCGCTGGCGACGCCGTGAGCTCATCAACGGAACGCCGAAGAACGAGGAGGGCGCCTACTTGATAACCCCTACGTGCCAACCGTCTGCCACTACTAACATCAAGGCAATCTACAAGTATGTGCTCACATAATGGATAATATCTGGTCCAGAGTTTATTGAATCAGTTTCTATGTGGACATCCTGTACATGTGTTGCATGAAGACACTTGACAAGTCAGGGAATGTAGAAATCCTCCGGTGCAACAGCCAGCGCCCACTTCACATCCTCCCCAGGCAGCATGAAGCGTTGACCCAGTATCTAACCCAGCATGTAGACGTATACAGGATACATGCACACACTTACATAAATCAAATCACACACATAGGTCATCATAGCTGGGTCTTCAGCTTTCCACATCTCATACATCTGACATTAAAATGTCTCTCTAGTATCGTCAAACGTTTTATTTTCATGTGCAAAGAGCAGATAATATTGCATGTTACTTCTTCTTGTCATATTTACATCTTTTGAAGTTAAAAGGGAATTATTATCACTATCAATTACTGGTTCCTTTTGAATGCATGCATGGATATGTATCACTGCTGAGGCAGTTGCCATAATAATGTAAACAGATACAGTTTGTTATTTACATTGCCATGTGACCATATGTGCAGGTGTATTGTTTGATCAGACTCAATACTAGAAGGTCCTGTGTCAGCCTGTCAAATTGGGCTGGGGTCTGAGTCTGCATTACTCCCACAATGCAAAGACATGCAGGCAGGCAAGTTAGGTGTATCAAAACTCTAACCTACGGGTGGGAATTGGTTTGTCTGTGTGTGTTGGGTGATCCATGTGTGTGATCTGGGTATAACCCGATTTTCCAATTAAAGCCC
Organism: Genypterus blacodes; assembly: GCF_046128005.1. NCBI lineage: Eukaryota > Metazoa > Chordata > Actinopteri > Ophidiiformes > Ophidiidae > Genypterus > Genypterus blacodes. The sequence continues at coordinate 398,625 of NW_027466822.1, forward strand.
CCTAAGCTGAGCACCACAAGACCATGCACAGGATAAATAACTGTAAAATGGATAAAAGCATTGATCTTATGTAGAACTTATACAGGTGGTCTGTGCCCTAGAATTCTAAACATGTTTTGCTCCATATGAATAGATTCCGATCACCTTATTTGGTACATATCACTGCTCTGGTATAAAAGGGGAATCATACTGAAAATGTAGTTTTTGTTGTACCTGAACAACTCGTATCTGAAGCAGCCAATGTTTCTGAGGTCACTGAACAGCGACAACCCTCCTGAGATAAATTGTTTATAACAAAACGCCCTGAATAGACACATGATGAAGCCAAATGATCTTGAAATCCTTAAAAGGCTCTGATAGGAAATCAAAGAAAGTCTCGTCTCTCGACCTCTCTCCATAAATTTGCATGTGTATTCTAGGATCACAAAATGAGCTCAGCTCAGATCGAGCGCTGTGATAAACTCTAGCAGCTCCTTTATTGGCTTCTTCCAAGTGTACCTGGTGTCGATGTGCACTGTACAATAAGCTCTCTCCCTCAATTGATACGATATTCATGTTTTTGCACCTTCACTGAAAACATCAACAGAGAGAGAAAGAAATATACCAAATAACCTTTAAAACTACCATTTCTTTTTCTATTGTGTTGTGAATAGTGTTGACAAAAGACTGGCTCCCTGTCTGATTCCAAAATATTCTGGGAATGGAAACTGAATCTGACAATAACTAATGGTCATCATGAGAGTCATAGATTTGCATCCTAGGACAAGCAGTTTTGCTGAAGCTATCATCCAAACACGTAAGAAGAGTTCGCCTTTAAGGCTTCAGAAACTGTGATGGAATCATTACGCAGGTGGAATGCTTGTCAGTTGAGTTAGTGCATAACATCTTGACAATGGAATAGCACAAAATCTCTCTAGGCCCCGTCTGAAGGGACATGCTGTTAACATACCACAGTGGAGGGTAACAGTAATATATGTATGTATGCAAGCATCTGTATGAAGATTTTCAGTGTGTAATTTGATTGTGACTCCAACTACTCCAACCTGTTTTTCTCAAGCCTCTGTCAGAGAATCCAGAGGGGCACAGGCCTTGGGGGGCTAAGGGACCTTTGTAGTCCATTGGGTTGACGTTGTCTCAGAAGGAAAAGAACGAAAAGCCAAAACACTTAAAAGAAGAAAGAATTTGAGGACGAGAGGTGAAATGATCAGAGGGCTGCAGGTAATCCATCCATGCAGGAGCACAGCAGCCTGGCCTGACAGTAACCCTAGGCTGACCTTTGACTGGCAGACAGGACCCTCCATCACTGTGGCCTGTCACTGGGGGCACCACCTGGATTACTACCATGACTAATGCAGAGAACCCCACAACCTGCCTGGCCCAAGGTGGCAGACACATCCAGGCCCAACTTGGGTTACGCCTGCTGGGGAGCAGTACGCCTTCTGTGGCCTCCCACTGTCTTCATTTGTGGAGGCATGGAGAAATACTAGTAATATCTATCGTTGAACACTGTTGCTGACTCTGTAAACACCATCCGCTGAGTAAATAAGGCCCAATAAGGGCAGTGTGGTGAGATGTGGTAGGCTGTTGGAGCTAGAACAATACAGATAAAGATTTATAACAGGCTCAGCCCAGGTTAAAGAGAAAATATAATAAACAACCAAGTTATAGTAACTGTTAAGAAATATTCTATCCTTGAAAAGGAGTGTTTTGAACAATCACGCTCAAGATTCCACTTCCAGTGTTTGCTCTGACTGCCCTCTAGTGTCCACATCTATACACTGAGCAAACACTAAAGGAGCTCATGGCCCTACAAACACATTGCTGAATGATTTAACCCTACTGATTAATATAACAATTTTACTAATACACTAAAATGTGCAAATCAATCTCAAGAGCGTAAGCCTAACATCCACCACAAGCAGGTAGTGAATTCACATGGCTAAGTGTTCTAGTTGACCTAAACTTAACCCTCTAATGTGGAACATATATCATTTCATTTGAATTGTAAAAAATTACGTCAGTTAAATCATTTTCTTTTATATACATGTGCAACCACTTCCCTTTGTCTGTTCAATATAATAATGATATGTAAATATAAGAACATTTATTTCAGTAAGAATATATAGGAAAAGTGCAGTGTGAGTGTAAATAGGTTATGTTTTGAAGGCACTGTTGCTCACTTGTGCCAATTATTACAGCTAAACATTAAACTAGGGAGCTAATGTTAGCCTACTATACGCCTTTAGCAGTGTTAGAAAGTTTTGCTTAAATATGCATCCTTTCCAGGAAAATTTTACAGAAAAAAATGTTATTACAAGAATCTAAAACAAATGAGGAGTGTGGTTTTTACTACCCTTTACAATACAATACAATGAAAAGAGTTGGATTTTCTTTTTTATTTGTATGTCAAACATACATAGTAAATACGCAACAACCTTTTGCACCCAAAGCATAAATTTACTTGCCAAACAAAATACAAAAAAAGATGCAGGAGAGGCTGTCGTTACACGTCAAACACATTGCACCTCAAAAGGCACAACAATTCTTTCTCAGCACTTCAGAGTACAATTCAAGTTTTAGCTCTGGAGATGATTGTGATTGATTGATTGAATATAAAGCTTTGGATACTGTTACACAAGTGGATTTAAATATACAGTACCAAGCTGATTGCTCAATTTTACTTGGCAAAACTGGGATAATGAAGTGCACAACTTTGATTGTGGTTCAACGTCAGTCTGATAAAGGCAAAAGAAATCTGAAAAACATTAAGAACATTTTGGAGGAAATGTTTTCTCATGATACTTTGCCTGAAAAGTGCAGTATATTAAGAGGCCCTCAGGTCCATATGTCCATACAACTGTACCTTTCAGAAATGGCTATGCAGCTTATGTAAAAAACACATACAATATCTACCTAATAACTACAGAGCAATGATTGACCCTCAATGTTTCATAATAAAGAATAGTGGTCCTCTTCTTTGGCAGAGCCTAAGATGCCAGGCCGAGCAGGAAGCCTCCGACAAAGCCACTCGTGACAACAATGTTTTTCTTCACAAACACTGTGGACTGAACAGAACAAAAAGCTTAATTATTACATCAATGGACACATATATTTAACTCATTCTATTGTGGCATGGCTGGATGTCAGCTTTTAATGAGCTGCTTCACAATACGCATGTAGGCAAGTGGATTGGATTCTGCATTCTGATCACATTATGTCAACCAATTACACCTTGCATTAACATGGGACCTTGCTATCTGGATAATGTAAGGGGATAAGGAGAATATGTGAATGAAAGGCGCAACTTTCATGCTGATTGGTGCCAGACAGCCTCTGACTGTATGTATTCCATGTGTTAAGTTACACATACTGTATATGCTGTGTGTGAAGTGTCTGAATGCAAATAAACCATAGAACTGCGGTTAAGTTAAGAATTTACATTAACGTTACAACAAAACCACTAGTCTTACCTTCTCAAAAAGTGTGGTTATCTCTTTATCTGCTTGATTGGTAGTCTTCTTTAACTGCCTCTTAGCTTTGTCCACATCCTTCTCTACTCGCTTCCAGTCCACTTGGATGTACCCAGTATTGTTAGCTATCTGTAGAAATAATTGACAAAAAAGGGAAGCAAATTGACTAAATTTCTTTTTTCCGGTTACAACACATACAAATGTGATCGTGCATAATATTGACTGGATACCTGCAACAGCAGAAGACCGCCCCCTACAGCTGTAGCAGCAACTTTTCCAACCTTCTGGAACAAATATCCTGCACACCTAGAATAAAAGTTCAAACATGTGAATCAAAGACAGATCATGATGATGCACACATGTACAGCTAATGCTGATAATTAGATTTTAAATGGGTCTGTCCAGCTGTGGTAGCTGTTCTAGAGAAAGTGTGTGTTACATGGGATGCTCTCTCATCAATCAAGCCTTCTCCACAAAGCTGCCTCTCTGTTGGGCAGAATTAGGGGAGTTAAGATCCTTAATGATGGAGAAGTGAGATGAGATGAAATAAGGGAATTGGGACGTACCCTCTGTCAGGATTTAATCCAAGGCCAAAGAGGGCACAAGTAATTCAAGAGGCAGCTAATTAGTCACAGGGCTATGTTTAGACTTGTCATTTGACATTTGATTTTTGGATGTAACGACAGCTCCTGCACACTGTCCTCAACACTTGTAGTTAGTTAGTGAGAAGCAAAGTTTTGGTATGTAGATTTTTTGTCAGGCATCAATTGATAAGCGTATTGACAAGTGAAAGTATGGAGTGTAGATTAGTTTGAAGTGAACTGTGATTGAACTTGTGAACGCTGATGCTTGCTAAGCCAGTGTTTAGCCGAGGTCGGTGTGTGAGAAGAACTAACTCTTGATCAAATGAACACACCTGATCGGTGGCTGATAGCTAGTAACATGTAGATAGAGAGGCAGCACTGTAGCTTAGTGGTTAGCTGTGTCAAAAGCATGACGGTCTGGTATTCTAATCCATTTCTTTCTGTGTCTGTCTTTCTGAGTAGTTTGTTCTCTCAGTGTCTTCACGTATGCAACCGGGTCCTTCCACCTGTATCTTAGCTGAATTGGGAACTAAGTGCTCTTAGGTGTGAATGAGAGTGGGAATGAGTTTGCATATTTCAGTGTGTAGCTCAGGATGCACCCTGCATCTCCCCATTGACCTCTGGGATAAACTCCATCCCCCCTCCCTTGAGCAGGATAAGCGGTTTGGAGAATGAATGGACATGTGGATCGCGCAAAACTACAACGCACTACCAGCACTTGAAGGCAACATACATCTCGATGAGGTGGCCATATTTACCATCCACTCGCCCCGCCGATTGCTAGCTGAGTCGCCACGGAGTACTTCTCCGCTAGTGGGCCAGAGTTCTTCCCGAACATGCGGTTCCACCATCGTTGGCGTTTCGCGTACTCTGTCAGATCTACAACCTTGTCGTAAATCTCCGCTTCCAAGTCTTAAAATAAGAGGGAGAAAATAATATCAGTGATCATAAACACCGATTACACGTCAACGCACCACTGCAACAAAGTCACAGCACTAGCATCCAAACTTATTTTTTACAAACTGTTCCAAACTTACCGCTACATCATACCGAATGACAGTCTCATACGTTTGTCAGATTTTGTATCGTTTAAAAAGTATACACACATTACATACTGCCAGCATGATAGTTGCCGACTGTTACATTAGTAATTTTGTTCTACTGTGAAGTTTTCAGGCCTAGCTTAGCAATAACTAGCATTGTAGTGCTAGGCTACGAAGGAAAAGTGCAGCTACAGACACTATGACACCTTTAGATACGAGCATAAACTATTTTTAAAGATGCCCAGATGTGATCTGGGTGTTAATAAAGCCACGGCGTCTTGAGTGATTCAAGATCAAATAACGTGATTATGACTTTTAAGAGCAGCTTACCCTTGTCGTTGTTCGCCATTTTGATGTAACGTTCAGGAACTGGCGTGTCCTCAGATGACATTTGCAAAATACGAGTCACAGTCAATACAGTACCAAAGCACACACAATGGGGAAATACTTCATGAAAAGTAAAAGACATGCTTTATAAAATTAGGTTAACATAGGTAAGGACAAATGTAAAGAGTATCATAACCTGAGAACAACACGTGATCATCAGAAATAAACTTTGAAACAAATAAAACTAGACACATTCACTGAAGTAAAGCATTATCAAAAACAACTTTATTTTTAAATATCATCTTCTACTTTCCAAAATTGACTCATTTGTAGGATTGAAAAAGCAGCGGTAACTTAAATAAGTCTGAAACTGCTCTCTTCCTCTCCCAGACTTAATCGCCACAACACACTTCCAAGCTGCCATGACTTTTCCCCAATCTCCTACTGATATTATTATTATTATTATTATTATTATTAGTTTATTTTTCAGGGACAATGCAGCGCACATTATTACACACATAGCCATCACAAATCAATGCATAACAGAGTATGTAGATGTGTTACATGAAAGGTTTCTAGCCAGATGGCTAATTTGCAACCCCAGTCCCTGGTCAGGCCTTTCTTAAACGAAAAACATAACATGGGGTAGTGTGAAGACAATTTTCCATTTGGACTCTTTGATGGACTTCATCTGTATACTTTCTTCACTTAATTGAACCTAACATCTTAGTGAACCATTGCTTTGCTCATTAAACATGTCCTTCCTAACCAGAGGCCCTGATAGTTTATGTGGGCAGTGGATCTCTATTTGCCTTTCCAAAGGTTTCTTTCATTGTTGCCTTGCATGCAATGGCAGTTTTTGCTCTTCTTCATAGACACCTTGATATGGGACAGAAGGCATAATGTACGCTTGTCAAGCCTTTTGAGATACTCTACAGCTGTACAGTGTTTTAGGCTGTACATATAAAATAGAATCGAATAAACATTCACTCCATTTCTCCTGTTTTCTATCTTCATCTTTTGACAGTAAAAATAAATTGTCAGAGTAAGTTTCACTCATCATCAGCAAGGCTTGCAATAATTTGACCAAACTAGAAAGTGATCTTTCATCCTATATATTTAATTTTTTTTTTTTTTTAACAACTGATCTGATCCGATCAGTGAACAGTTCCATTTGATACTGTGTGCCTCTTCATACAGGACGGAATACAATATCTATAGTTTAAAATAGGAGAGTATTTATATTGAAGGAGTAGCGTTGGGAAATGACTGGATAATTCATAGTTTCACAGTTAAACAAAGGCGTAATTAATGGACGTGAAAATAAGGAAAAGTAATAAAGCATTCATGAACACTTCTGTCTCTGTCACATTCAGCTACAGAAACCGCGCAACGTCTAAAAAAACTAAAAAATAATAAACATGAGCAAAATATCATTGACAGATCCAGTTTACACAGGCAGGACAGCGGACCAACAGAGGGACTTCACAATATAGTTACGTCACCATAATACAGGAAGAGAAACCAATAATCGCAGGGCGCGAGGCGGGTTTTAACAGCCTTCTTAGTGTGTACGTGCGCGGGCTCGTGTGCGCGTTCACAAGTCATCGACAGGGAAGCGGTCACGTGTCCAGAAACACTGGCCAGTGATTGGTCATAGAGGACAGGAGGCGTGTCCACTGTGGCGGCGTGCGTTTGCCTATGTGACACAATTATAACAACTTTGAGCTGACGGTTGGGGAAGTTTGCTTTATTAACAAATAACACTCAGTCCGTAAACCCAACATTACACGAACTTCATGCATAAATTGGCACTGGGATACACGCTGTGTTTTGATGTACAATGAGGACTATGGAGGGTAACTTGAAGGGATCATTTCCTTAAGGATTTGGCAAGAATTACGCTACGCCCCGTTTTAGTCCTGGATAAGGTGCTGCACTTTGGTTGTTTTTGCATTTCGCCGGAGTTGCTTGGTCCCGTTGGACTCCCCTTTTCCTCTCCATGAAATCGTGCGGAGTGTCGCTAACCGCCGCTGCCTCTGTCGCTGCTCGGAGCCTCGGCGCTGCTGGTGATGAGGAAAAGAAAATGGCGTCGGGAAAAGCGAATGAAATCGAAGAGGACTTTCCAAAGCTAACGGCGCAAGAGAGAGGCAGCCTGGCCGAAATTGACAGGTTAGGCGACCCGTACGAGCGAAGCGTCTCCTCTTGTTTATTTTGTGTGATTTTATATTTCACCGAGTGCAGTTTTAACAACATACACAAATGCCCCCAAGTAATACGGAACCGCCTGTGTTGTCTGTCCTCTACTTGCAGTTCACTGTTTGGATTTCAGAGGCTTCATGAAGATGGCGCCAGAACGAAGGCCTTGCTGTTAAAGGTATGCCACAGAATAGGATCACAGTGGTCTCTCTCCGTTATCTCTCATTTGTGTCTATCCCACCTGTAATAAGTGGTACAGACCTCCCGGAACGCACTCTTGCCAGACGGTTGGCCACGACACACACACACACAATCCCCCCCATTTCCATCAACTTTCATGCTGAATCAGTGTGATCACTGACTGTATAATACGTTCACCAATTGTGAACATTATTAAGAGGACACAAAAACACACTTCAAGTCGGAATAAATCGTTCTGTAGTATTTCTGCAGCCTCTCCAAAGCGTTACACAGACCTAAACACAAGGTGAAGTCGTTTTGAATCTCCACCCTGCTAAATTCGGTGGTGGGAGAATTGGTAACACGGTATCGATACGTAATAGTAATGTATCGGTTATTGTGTTATTACTAAAGTGTTAACTTATCACGCCAGAGGCTTAGGTGATGGGTACATGTTGGTTGTAATTGCCATTGTTTTGCTATCATTGTATTGGCGCTGACCTGCGTGAACTATAAACTGTTAAATAGACAAAGTGAGCAGTTTAATACAGCCATGGGCTTGTTAAGTGAATAACAAATAGGTGGTTGTGCAATATGGTTGAAGATAATCTTGCATATATGTATATTTGTCATATTATGCAGTTAAACGTGTTTGTATCCGACCAAACCATCTGTCCCATCATCGGCGACAAAACGCTAGCCAGAGTTAAGTCGTGCGTCAGCTAACTCTGCTAGCATGTGGCGGCTAACAGCGCGCGCCGCCTTTCTCCTAGTTTCTCTTTATTCTTATACGATAAAAGCACAATATGTTGATAAAATTGTTGCCGGGCAAACGAATGGTAATATGTCGCAAAATGTTGTAAAATAATGGCTGCTTGAATCGGCCCAAGATGGCGGGGAGTGGAGCAAAATACCTAGCAAGCGTTTGATAGCTAACGAGCAGGCAAAGGCTAAGCTAATTAGACTTAAAGGCTGTAGTGTGTGGTGTTTAAAGAGGGGTTGAAATGTAGGTGGTGAAATGGTCATATTTGAAATTGGGCGCTACATTATCTGCTGTACATTGATGTATCGCGTCCATGCACCCCGTGGTAACGTGAACATTACGTTGTGTGCTGTGCTTGAGTGTCTTCACCATGTGTGGCTGCCTGTCTTGAGTCTTTCTTGGTGCAGGTTAGCATGTTCCAATGTTTTGGTGAGGTTGAACTTTTCAGGCCCGCTCTGGCTCCGTTTCCGGTGTCCTTCATTCTATAACGCGCTAACTTAGAGTCGAGCGGTTCCATCCTTTTCATAGTATTACTAGAAAGGTCATTTCCTTTGTGAAAGCCACACATCCACAATACTCGTTTCACATGGGACAAAGTTGTTTCTTTGCATTTAAGTATTGCAGCCTGTGCGTACAAAGCCGGCGTCATTTCAACAGCTGAGTGCTATTGATTCTCATTTTCATTTGGCTTCTTATTTCCATGTAAGGCAGTCCATGATCCTGTGATCGGAGTAGCGTATGGATTTGTTTGCTGAATCACACAGTCTGCTCAGTGCCATGCTGGTCCTCAGCTAACCTCTGGAACACATTCATATACTGTGTGTAGCATGGGAGTGGAGCATCCTGGCGTCATGCCAAAATGCGTAAATCTTGTAATTTATTCTCAAAAGTCACGAGAAAATGTAAGAGTAGAAATGCAAATACATGTGGCGCTCCTGCCCCTGAAGTAGGCAGACATTTAATCCAACACTGATTTGACTTCTATTCATTAAACAGAGACCCCAGCAAACTTTCAGCAAACACACCTGATGTTTACATCAAGGCCCAACCTCAAAGAATGACATTTATTTTCAAGGCCAAACATACACCTCAGTTAACAGCAGCACTTTGTGTGTTGTTGGTGCACAAGCTGTCGAAGCTAGACAGCAACAGAACCATGGCAAAGTAGTAACTACTTGTATGACTGTGAAAGAAATCTGAAAGCGATATTAATAGATTTCAATGCTTCGAAAATATTGATGTCAATGTAATTTGCTTACTATAATGGAGAGTGTGTCCATCGCACAATATTCTGTGAATCGTCCTACATCATGTGGCACTTAAACAAAAGATTTCCAGTGCAAACATTCAATGGGAGTATAAAATAACAAATCCTATGACGTGTGTTTGTATAGTTTCCAAGCAGAGTAGTTGGTCCGTCCATGCATTTAGACAAACAAAAGAGAGACACGTGCACGTTGCCAGATTCACCTTAAATGGAGGTACGACGCTCATTAGCTTGCCAAATAGTGTGACTCACAATTTTTTACTGAAGCAACAGAATTGTGCTGTACCTGCATCTCCCACACAGACCATGTTGTCTCTGGGATGTGGAGCTTTCAGAGGCAGAACAGATTTGTATCCTCTGCTGTTCCTCTTTGTGGCAGTATGAATTTAAAACGCACCTTAGCTGTGACAGCTACAACCATGCTTACATTTGGGTCGTGGATATTTCTCATTACTATTTGAGCTCATCAGTCACTAAGTATGCATACGTTTACGTGTGACTGTGAATATCAGGATGTAGGCTATCTATATTTTATGATTTTTACCAAAAACTACTTGTGGTAAATACATGTTCAGTCTGTTGATCATTTCTCGTACGACCAAAATGGGGAAGTATAAACATGGAGTTGCAGAAGATCATGATATTGCTTATCTGGGTTTGTGTTCAAAGAAAAAGATACAAATGTTTCGTGGATTGTCTTTTCTGTGAGAATGCAAACGCAGCAGAAGCCTATAGTGTGTTTGAAGACGATGTAAATGCTCAAACAACAGCGCAAAGTCGTGCCTCCTACACAGTGCAATGTTGGTAAACTATCTAACTTAATCCCTTGACTAGGTGCATGTATTGGTGCAGGTCATGTTGTGCATTCATTATAAACATCAGTTATTTTGACACTATTAATTTACTATGGTGGCGGGCGGTGTGTAGGGAGGTTGCAGTGGAAATTGCTAGCTGACAAAATCCACATTTCTTATGCGGAGAAGACTGCTTCCCCCATTTCAAACCCAGCTCATGCTCTTGTGTTCTTATACTGCAGCCACAACACGCATTTAACACAAAACCTCAACACAGAGGCATAATTTGGCCTCAAGGCTTAGAGTAAATGTTAAACCGTTGGCCGTGAACAAACAGGACACACGTTGCTCAGAGCAGCGCAGCCTAAATGTGTGAAATTGGTTTGGTGTTCACAGCATTTGGATATGCAGTTAAGTGTCAGAAGGAGCAGAGACGCCGGGTTCTATCAAACAAGAAGTAAATATAAACGTGAACAAATTTTATGTTGCTTGCAGTCCGTTACGTGGCAATATTGACAGATGGCAGGTGTGACACTTGAGGACAAAACATTGTGCCGACCAGTTTTTCGTCTTTTATGGACATACTGGCAGCCTGGTACCTTTTGCAACATGAAGTTGCATTATCATTGCCTAATCTAACCAAAATGTGATGTCATGTGGCAACAGATCAGATAAAGAATGTTCCCCACAAAGGCTGAATGATGAGAACAAGCACAATACTGAATGGACGTCGGGTCTTAATGATTTACTAACGAGCAGCTGTGCATTATTTGCATTCTGCAAAGGCGCAAACAATGCTTCGTTCTCTGAAAATGGGACAGATATCTGGTGCGCAATACCCTGAGCTGTGCCAAAACAGCTGTATGGAAATGAGTAATACACAGTAGGACCGGAAAGAAATGTATATGTGGACTCTGTTAAGAATTTTACTGGTACTTTCTGATCACTTGTGTTTACTCCTACTTTGGATATTGTTGTTTTTCTTTGACTCTTCACACACACACACACACACACACACACACACACACACACACACACACACACACACACACACACACACACACACACACACACACACACACACACACACACACACACACACACACACACACACTCTACCCATTCCTCTCCAATGGCTGCTGTAATGGCTATCGAGATAAATTTGTGTCGCTGTTATTTAAATACTGACTGACAAAGCCCATATTTGGGAAGAGATTTGGCACCATGCAAAACAGCCCTGAAATGCTAAAAAGACACATGCCCTTCAGATGGACACCAGTCTGCTGTGTCCGATCGGCATCTCCTACGTACCTACAGGCCAAGTTACAGCCAATACGCTAAGCTTTTTCTGGTTACTCATATGTTCTATTGATTTAACAAGGGGTAGTTGGTTGCAGATGTGTGTCGTTGCCCTAACTAATGCTGCCTTTGCTCTTCAGGCCGTCAGCTGCTATGATGCACTCATCCTGAAAGCAGAGGGGAAGGTGGAACCAGAGATCTTCTGTCAGCTGGGCCACTTTAACCTCCTACTGGAGGACTATCCAAAAGGTGAGAGTCTGTGTTCAACTCACAATGAATGAATCATAGCTACATTGTTCACGAGTGATTTGATAAACCGGACTCTGAATGATAGAAGAATGAAAGCATTTACAGTCTTTTTCTCCACTGTCGTCACCTTAACATGTTTGATGCAAGAAGGTGCAGCTGACTTGAATATCTGGAGTATTTAACACGGTGACTAACTGCCCATCATCTCCTCCTGTGTCCTTCCCTCTTTCTCCATCACATTCTCTTATTCATCATTTTCTCAGCATTATCTGCATACCAGAGGTACTACAGTTTACAGTCGGACTACTGGAAGGTGAGTTTCCACAACTCCACAAAAATGTCAAATCATTTGCTCAGCGTCTCTCTTTGCTCCTCCGCAATTGGATAAAGACACTCAGCTCAACTGTGTAGCCTGCTACAGAGACCACTGCGCTTCTTGAGAGTTACTGGGTGATTTGTGCAGGCGTTTTCATTTAGGAACCAAATCCATCACTTCACCTGTTTGCATATTGAGGCTGCATGTTGACAATTATAGGACACTGCTGAGCGCTTAGCCTAGCACATAGCAACGCCGGGGACGCACCGGCACAAAGCTGCGAAAAGGAAACAAAGCTGCACATCAATGGTTCCACCTTACATTAACATTATGATTAATAACTTATTTTGCAGTAAATGACTCATCTTGATTAAGATAAATATGCGATGCATCATCCAGCCCCAGTTTATTCTACAGTATACTGAGGGAATACAGTATAACAGCATGCACCCTGTGAAGACACCTGCAATGGAGTTATCACCATCTTATATGTTCTAAGAAATGCTGACGTTGCTCATGGCGCAGGCCGAGCTGATACTGTGTGAACACTGCACAGTCACTGAGCTCAGCTGGGTAGGATTCTGACGAGAATGTGACTCTACAGTTGGGACGATCTCAGTTTGGGTGAACGGGCTCGTTCTGTGCGATGTTGCGTTGTCGAGGATTGGTCGGCCATTCAATAGAGACCTGATTAGACCCGACAAGCTTTGGTCTCATCAAGCGCACTGACATGTACAGTGAAGTGAGGGGGTGAAGTGCTCTCTTCTGCTGGATAATTGTGCAGCAAAGATTTGACTTGGCAGCAGTAAAAAAGAGGGTTGGAGCACAAAGACTCTATCAGGGCAAGGCTGAAGTGGCTGATCACTGTACTCGAGTCCTGTTATGGTTCAATTTTAGACCAAGAGTTTAATTGAGGCCCAACTCCCAATTTGCAAGTGAAGAGCAGGCGTTAGCACTGACTGCAGATAAAGAACGGCCAAGAGGAGGGGGACAAAAAACACAGTGCAGTTCATACTAACCTGACTGGGACCTGTGATGTATTTGTGGGTGGGTGGGTGGGTGGGTTAATCAATATCATCACATAAGATATGACCCACCCAGACTACTGAGACTACTGAGTTGGATCACAATTGTTCATTTAGAATTGAATGATTGAGGAGAAGGGCAGACACAAGTAGAGACACGGCATACAAAGACTATGGGTATATACATTGTAAATTCTTTAAGGTAAACAATGCATCACACATCTTCAGGTGTTTCTCTTACTCTCCCCCAAACTCACTTTCGATAGCCTGGAGCTAGAAGTCCCATGTTTACACAAATACACACCGGTGGTTGTTTTTCTTGCCTAGAGCCGACTCTGTATGTCGTGCAGCATGTCTTGTTGGAGTTGGTCTTTCTCATCTAAAATTGTCTCTTGAGGGAAAATGAGTTGTAGCAGTGTGGACATTATTCGGCAACTCACAACCAAACTCAAATGGTTAATGTAGCTCTTGAATGAAACCACTACTTTGTTCCTAATGATGTCATTAAGCATGCTGAACAGGCTGTATGTGAAATAAAACATTATATACTCTAGGTTTTCCACATTGAAGTCACATAGCTTTGCATCAGTCTCTAAACATCAGTCAGTGTGCCAAAGAACTTGATTGTAACAAATTTCCACTTTTTTTTGTTTCAGAATGCTGCCTTTTTATATGGCCTCGGCATGGTTTACTTCCATTATAATGCATTTCAGTGGTAAGTATTCATTGAATGTTTGTTAAATTGTCTGGGTTTTTTTCATTTTGTACATATTGTTTTTCTTCTGCATTCATGTTATATATTCACTTACTTTTGTTACCCTACGGTTTAAGAGGAAACGCTTTGCAGCTTTTGAAAAGTCAGGACACAGTTGGTGCATTTGTGAGACTGGTTGTGGTTTTTTAGGCTATGAAAGGAACTTATGGTCACTGAACTGACAAGTGTCCTCAGATGGTCCCTTCAGCCAGATGGTGAGCATGTAACATGGTCCCTCCCTAGAACAGTGAGGTTGGACAGTACAGTAGTTTTGGGATGGAGGAAAAAGCTCATCAGTACCTAAATCCATGGCAGTTAGTCTGGCATTATCTGCGGTTGTGCATGCTGAGAACTTTATTATGACAACACAATGATGACCTCACTACAACAGGTGACTCATCTTACTACTCTTTACTCGTGCGTCTTACTACTGTTATTGTAGTGCGCATGTGTGTGGGTGTATATCTGGAGTTGCAGGGAGCATCGTTCGCCTGCAAACTCGGCAAAACATTGTTCAAGGGTCCAGCATGTGCACAGGGTGCTTTTCATGTCATTTACATTACGTTGTTTTGTTTGCAAGAAACAAGTTATGCAAATTATAGTAGTGGGTGATGGGAGACATGAATGGACGTGGTCTCAAACTAGTGGGGTGAGATCGGCGCACGTTTGTTCAGGGGTCTGTCATCTCCATAGGGTGCTTTTCATTTCATCTTCCCCTGCTTCTATAATTGGAGAGCCGTGTGTACTGGAAAATCTAAATGGCTGTTGTGAATTGGTTTGCATTTCTGTGTGGGGTTGTTCTGTTAGCGATCAAATAAACAATCTGCTCCAATGACTACATTTTTAGTAATAATTGTCGCAGCCCTAGTTACACTATCATCTAAACCTCATTACCATTAAACAACAATTCGCTCCTGGGCTAGGTAACTAGAGCAAAGCACACTTCAGACAGTGTGTGGTCAGTCACTGTGCTGCTGTCTTTGGAAGAGGTTCTGCAGCACACCTGTAGTCTTTGGGTTTGCAGTTATCGTGATGAATAGATCAAACATCCCGTGCCTGGTGCATTCAGATTGTGCTTTGTAGACACATCTGGGGTTAGGGTTTGGTGGTTCATAATGGACAAGAGATGGGGCAAGACCAAGTGATCGTTTGGGTCATACATAGGATGGAGTGTCAATGATGTAATTAACAACCATCATTCATGGCATCATTTATAGAATAGAATAGAATTGAATAGCTTTTATTGTCACTATAAATAAACAACTACAAACAAATAATAAATAATAAATAGTAAATAACAATAAATAAACAACACACAGTTCCATTCATTAATTAAAACATAAGTAGTCCCACAGCTCAAGATGTCCCAATAGCTCAAGATGTCTCATATGACATGTCTCGACATCCCATATGACATCATGACATCACATAACATCCACATGACATATGACATCACATATGACATATGACATCACATATGACATCACATGACATCCAACATCCCACATGACATCACGACATCCCATGTGACATCATGACATCACACCCCAAATGACATCACATGTCCCTTGCCCCATATGACATCACATGACATCATAGCTGAAGATGCCCAATTTGTCCCAATATTGCAATTGACTTTTGGGGTACTAATTTGTCTAATGTTTGATTTTGTTTAGCTCACTTATGGCCCTTACAAAGAAGCTGTTCTTCAGTCTGGTGGTGTGCGTGTTCAGTGATCTGTATCGCTTTTTAGAGGGAAACAGACAGAACAGGGAGTTACAAGGGTGGGATGCATCTTTCAGGATGGTGTTGGCCCTGCGGAGCCAACGAGTCTTAAAAATGTCCTCCAGAGAGGGAAGGGGAAGTCAATTATTTTCCCTGCTGTTTTAATCTCCCTACTGCTATAATTTGCACAATTTATAAAACATAAAATTCAAAATATAGCTTGGCATTGATCTGAGCTGGTTCTGAGCTAGGTAGTGTCACCTCCACCTGCTGTTCTCTCCCTCGGGTCTGTTGGCTTGCCGGGGCCTCTGTGTCCTGTTCTGCCTTCTGGTCCGCCCTCTGCTTCCTCATCCGAGGCCTTTAAGGTCACCAGTATTGTTGCGCTGCCAGATTCATTGGGCCCCTGTTTCCAGGCCTGTGTATGTGTTTGTTGGTGAAGGGAGGCTGTCATGTGGGTCTTTCTAGGACAGATTACATCACCCCAAGCCCACGACCCAGAGGAACGCTGAGCTGTCAGATGGTGAATATTCTTCACATGACTGAAGTGATCTCTTTAGAAGAGGCGCTGGCCCAAATCTCCAGCTTGTTGAGAGGTTATTATATTCATGTTTTTTTTAAAGAGATTTGATAGCTTCAAGCTGAAAAAGCATTTGACAAATTATTCACATTTTATTTGACAAGATTTAAAGGAAATTGGCCCCTATAATTGAGCCCAATGTCATTTGCCTGACATATTCAGAAGAATGACTCGGGGCCATTTGGTGCCCTCACATGCCCTTTCCTAAAGGACAGAGCTGCTCTCTCCGCCGCAGCCTATCCAGCTTAGAGTAGAAGAGCTGTACTGTCCAAGCATTCATTTCCTCCCCTCTCATTGGCAGAATCCAGAGCACAGAGGGAAGGGAGGGAACAGATAGATGATGAGGAGGAGGAATAGGAGGGGGAAATGGGGCCAACGAGTTCAGTGTGTGTGTGTGTGTGGCACTCACTCAGCAGTGAGCTCAGTGCTCTGCTGTTTCATGCCGGAGAAAAAGGCCTTATGCTCACATGTGCTTGTTGTCATGGCTACCCAGTGAGTGGGTTCATTTGGAATATGGTTTGTTTTCAATGTTTTAATTAGCTCTTGCCAAGAAGGTAATGCTTTGCCTGATGTTTGTTTGTTTGTTTATTTGTTAGCAGGTTTTTTCTTCAAGGAGTCAAACGTCCTTACACCTACCTGGGCAAATAAACAGATCTTGTGCCATGTGGGCAGAGGGTGGCTTCATTGGTGGTGTTTGTGGGAGGGAGGCTGAGCTGGTGAGGGGTCACGTCCCTGTCACTATCACTCAATCACGCTGCTTTTCCACCTGAAACCTTTTGCTCTCCTGACCAGCTCTGTTCAGTATCTATGACAGCAGGGTGGTGACTGCCCATATTTTCACCTAATTGTTGTGGTAATTGGTCAAATTTAGTGCTGAAATTTGCTTGTCTAATACCACAACAAAATTTGGTACTCCATTCCCATCATTGCATTGTCTACAATCATTTGCCTTAGTCTTGGCGCAGGATTTGCAGCATTGCGGTGAGGTTTTGTCAAGCGTTTTTGAGGTTTGTGGTGCTGCCACAGTATTTTAATTCTTAGTTGCATGTTTTGCAAATGGCCTCAGCTCTGCTGGGCTGGCTCTTGTACTTAAGCTCTTAAAGAGCCTACACCAGTCCGATCATCTGCCAGGGAGGTGCGATCTGCCATGTTGGCCAAACCAGGCTTGCCACACTACGTTGTCATCATATGTCACACATGCAACTTCTGCAGCACAGGTGTGGCTTAAGTTTCCTGTCGTAATTTGAGAACGGAATGTGACAGTGATTTCCACATGGATTTTTCTGCTGGTGCTCACAAATGGATCCGTCTGCTTTGCACGGATTGCCTCGACTCTGCTCCCACACAGAACATCCAGCGGTACAACCTTGCCAAAAGTTCTCCACCAATAGGAATGGGCTACTGTTTTGACCGATAAAAAATGATGGCTGATTTCTCCAGGTATCCTAGCAACCGTGTTCTCACAACTTCAAACATTGTGTGCTGGATATCCAGTGAAAACAATAAACACCAACTTTAGGAACGACAACACTGCAGAAAACAGGAACTGATCTGTTGATGATTATGACTTTGGCGAACCATGCTCTGAAAAAATTCTAGAGGAGGTTTCATTGGTCAAAGCCATAGCCGTTTCCTATTGGAGAAGGATGTTTGGCTTAGTGCAAGCGAGGAGATCACTGCCACCTCACATCATGCTCTGGAAGTAACCGACTGTACAAAGCAATGCATGGCAATACACGGAGACGTATTCCATAAAAATGTAGTAATTAAAGAATTCCATTTTTTTATTTTAGCAATCGATGATCCAATAATTGGAATCAACCAAGTGAGAATTTGGAATCATGGAAGATTTATTTATTTATTATATTCTTATCCCCACACCTGCTCCTGGTGAAGTCAGCTTGCCTGATACACCCTTGGCAAATAGTTGCACACATTGCAGGAAAAAAAGATTTCTAACTAATCATGCACCAGGAAGATAACAGCACTGTTAAAAAATGTATCAGTGTCAGATATTTATCAGCGTGTGTGTGTGTGTGTGTGTGTGTGTGTGTGTGTGTGTGTGTGTGTGTGTGTGTGTGTGTGTGTGTGTGTGTGTGTGTGTGTGTGTGTGTGTGTGTGTGTGTGTGTGTGTGTCACACACACACAGTTGGAGGGCACAATGGATCAGAATATTAAATGGTATTACAGTACAGTTATAGAAACAATCTACATATGCAGGTGGTAACTGTAAAGCAGGTACAGTGATGTACATGAAGCTCTCAATGGTTACGGAAGACCAACTTGTTGTTTTGACACAGATTGATCTAAGCATCTGCTTACTTATCTGTGCAAATGCAAAACTGAGTTCAAATGTAAGAATAGAAATTCCTGGCAGAGCTGGAAGGCTTTTACAGTGTTGCAGCAGCAGCAGCAGCCGTCTAAGCTCCACAAATCATTACAGCGGAGAAATGGATTTCATTACAGCTCAGACAAAGCTCGGCGTGTGTGGACAGAAAGAGGCCCCGTCCCGTTGGATTAATAGTAATAACAGTAATATATGGGTGAAAGAAATCAATAAACAGACAGTTCTCAGACCTGCTCCTCAGCTTCTCTCCTGATGCTCGAGCTAATCTGGTTTTCATCCAGTGCTCAGCATGGTTCTTGCATGCAGGGGTTTCCAAGGTAACAACACAGAGGATGCCATGTTTTTTTTCTTCAACCACAAGTACACAGTCTCACACAGACATCTGTATTTGTCACATTATTATATATTATCATATTTAACAATACACGCCTAACCTGTGAAGTAGGTAACGGACATGCACGTCTTATGGAATAAGGCGTATTTCAAGGCTCATCCACTGAGCAAAGGGGAACCATCGGCTTTGACAGCTTAATTAACCCCCTAATGAGATCTGAGATTCATGCAGAATTCAGATAATGCGAATACATTTGATGCAAGTCCCAACAGTGAAAGATATTATCGCGGGTAATGTATGCAGATTCAAAGATAACACGCAAGAGCGGCCTGAGAACTCACATGTCAAATGAGTATTTATGAATGAAAGTGAAAGCTTCTTTTTATAGTTGACCTAAATACCAGTGTTGTTTTGTATCCTGTCATTAACATGCATCATTTCCGTTTTGTTCCAGGGCAATCAAAGCTTTTCAGGAGGTGCTATACATGGACCCCGGTTTCTCCAGAGCGAAAGAGATTTTTCTGAGACTGGGACTCATGCACAAAGTCAACACGGACTATGACTCGAGCTTAAAGGTAAAAACCAACACATTTGGAGACTATGAGAAGACGGTGTGATGGCACAGGAGACTCAGTTTGGGCCTCCAGGCTGGGAAGCAATGTTAGTTTTGATGAAACAGCTGGAGAGTGTATCAATAATCGATATTCTTGTGTTTTTGTTTGTTTGCTTGGCCAGTCAAGTGTTTTCCTCCCAAAGTGGTGTTAAGGGAGCATTACTTAGCGCTGATTTCAGATAATCACAGCACATGCACATGCCACGCCCTCAACTAAGAAGCCAACAGGGAAAGAATTTAATTACAATCCTGCATATTAAGTCTTTTAAATGCAAACTTGAGCTACAGTCACAGGATTCTCTGTGTTCCTCGGTCCATGGCAGAGGATGATGGCAACATGAACATTGAGGAATCATTTTCCCTCTCCTTCCCCCTCTGTATTGTCATCCTAATGTGCAGTCATAGAAGCCTCCTTCCTGCCTGAATAGACTTGACCCGTCTAGTCCTCAAATAAACAATGGCTGCTGGATCATCTGTCCCCGCCTGGTCCCGTCTAAGCTCCGGCTTCTATCTATGGACGCTCGTGATCCGCACATGTCCAGACTGTAACGGAGAGCTTTGTGACTGCAGCCTATGGATCCATTGTCGTCTGAGAGTTCTGGTTCCCTTTAGGGGCAGACGGCTATGTGATCCCGGGCTTTGTCCCCGCTCTAGACATGATGCACCTCTGGGGCTGCAGCTGAGCTGTTGTGTGTCTTGACTGACCCCGAAAGAGGAGATGAAGTGGCTTCACAAGTGCAGTGTGTGTCACAGTTCATGTTTTAATGCATTTTAATACTGCAGTGAAGGAGCTGTGTGGTTAGTGGAGCCTGTGGAAAGATGTCAAGTGTTTCTAGTATAGTTGTTGTGCAGGAGTCTCTGTCTAATCTTCCAAACTGTTTCTATCTTATATAGTCTGTAGTGGCATTTATGGGACAACAGGGACATGAATTATATCCACTTAAGCACAACACAGCAGATGCAACTGGATAACAACATATTGGGAGTTCAGTGTTCAGGAGATGCTGAGGATGCTTGTGTGTGTGTATCTGTTTGTGTGCGTGCGTGCCTGTGTGCGCATGTGTGTGTGGGCTTGCATTGGTGTACCGCATTGAGCTAAACAGGCTGCACGTGCTGCACGTCCTCAGTCTGTCTCAGATGCACCCCTCCCTCTGGGTTTGGCTCGCTGCCAGGGAGAGAGACACACACACACACACACACACACACACACACACACACACACACACACACACACACACACACACACACACACACACGATTGCCCCAGTTCTCTACAGAGAGAGGTGGGATGTAATGAGCAGTGTAACTTTAGAGGAAGAGATATTGGAGGTGGCGGAGAGAGACCAGAAAGGAAATAGAAATCTGATAACAGGAAAATGTTGAAATGAAATGACGGATGATGGATGAGGTGGAGGAAGGGAATGTTGAGACAGACTTTAGGAAGGATATAGTCTTCCCCACTCATTCCTTGTATCATCCTTCTTTCCTCTGGATTGACTTGGATAGCCAAAAAGAGCTAGATCCACCTTAGGACTGAGTTGGATGATTGTCTAAATTGTCAGACTCATCGCCTGTTAAAGTGGAATTTGCTTGCTTACAATTGGACTCTTACTCTTTGCCCGCTGTGTACATAGAATCTTCTGTTCCCATGCTTTTAGAGAAGAGGAAATGAAAATGTAAGAGCGTGTGTGCGTACGTGTGTGTATTAGTCAGGTGGCTGCTTCTCCAATGCTGTGTAGCCACAGAGAACAGCTCTGAGCTGAGAAAGGAGGTGAGATAGAGGGAGGGGGGGGAGACAGTGAGAAGTGGTGTGTGTGTGTGTGTGTGTGTGTGTGTGTGAGAGAGTGTCTGTCTGTCTGTGTGTGTGTGCGCGTGCACTTGCCTGTTCCTGCTTTGAGGTATTGTGTGTCATCTCTGCACTCTCCACTGCAGCCGTCTGCTGAATAGTAATCAGTGACACCGGGATAGAAGGAAGGGAGGGAGTGGGAGAGAGAGAGAGAGAGAGAAAGAAAGCTAGCAGAGTGACGGAGAGGGAGAGAGAAAGCGAGAGAACGTAGAAGGCGAGACACGGGGAGGGAGGCGGAATGCCAAGCTGACAATCCTGCTGCATTATCTGCCTGCTGGTAGAGCAAGTGTGAAAGAGAGGAGAATGGAAGGAGAGAGGAGACAGAGGGAGAGATCTGCAGGAAGATGCAGTGGGGCTCCAGGAGTAGAGTGACGTGCCAGCGGTCGAGGTAACGCTTTCCTCTCTCTTGAGGCATCTTCTTGATTTTTGCGTTTTGTGTCTTTGCCAGTTGTTAGATATGAGTGTATCCTCTGCAGCCTCACTGTGCGCCTGCACGTGTAGAGGTGTGATGTGATTATTGGCCTCAGGTGAAGCATGGACGATCCAGCTGGGACGTTCTTGCTTCTGATCTGTCTGACATTGGCCATATGTGTATTTCATGCTGCATAGATGGGGGGCTCCTCCTCTGTGAGCGAGTGTCTATTTCTGGGTAACAGCTGCCCTCGCCTCTGCCTGGATGACAGATAACGATGCTCACCTGTACAGTTTCAGCCTTTTGAAAACGCTGATGTACAGCGTGGCCGATCCATTGCAGTTGCCGAGCGGAGCGTGGCAGCACCGGCAGTACAGCGTGTCCCGAAAGTGTCTGTGTGTGTGTGTCACATTCTTGCGAGCTGTTCTTGGAATAGGGGGCTGTGAGTTTTACTGACCCAGATAAGGGACACTGGTGGCATTTTGTAATACGTGAAGCTGTGCGGCGGCGTCGGGTCATGTTGCAGCTGAATTCACGGCTGTCACCTTGAGAGTGCCTCAGCTCTGATTGATCGTGTTTTACCTTTTCAGCTCAGTTGCAACGCACGTTCTAATAATAGCGTCTGAATCAGTTGTTTTGAATTTCTCTCAGCCCAATTGCTTGAAATGCTTTAACAGCCAGGTTGAGCAGCTGCAGACTGTTGATGATGGCAGGCACTTTACATGACATACGTCTGGATATCACATCTTCATCCAGTGGACTTTGCCCTCAGGTTGGGACAGGAGGTCCAGGTTATATGAAGATGAGTGATGCACTAGAGGACAAGGCTTCAAAACCCTAGCTATCTCTGTCCTGACACTTTATGGTCACAAAGGTTCAGGGCTCTTTGAAAACCAGAGGAGAGCATTTATTCACCTCCACTTTGCTTATAAGTAAATCATTGCTGTTTGTAACGTTATAGCTGTTTATAACAATTAAATGATGCCCTCTCTTTTTTCTCTGCAGCACTTTCAGCTGGCTTTGATCGACTCCAATATCTGCACTTTGTCCACAGCTGAAAGTAAGTTGTATGACCAAATGGAAACTGGTCCACATCAGTGTAGTATCATATTAGACCTGACATACGTACCTGCACGTCACTGGGTACAGGAATACTTCTACACAGCCAGTTTGTTCCTCTGTGCTGCTGTTTCCCTGCCGACTCTGCCCAAGACTAGGGTTGCCAAGGAGACTGCACGAGGAGGGAGCGCTGGAAGTGCTCGTGCTCAATACACACTGTGATTTCAAATTACATTCACACTCCGGGGGAACTATCAGAGGCTCATCCTCCCATCTGTGGCCACTGATCTCCATAAGCTGAGCAGATCGTAAAACTTTGCAACAGTCAAACCCTAATCCTGTTCCCTCTGTTTCTCTCCACAGTCCAGTTCCACATTGCTCACTTGTATGAGATCCAGGTGAGCTTTCCTTTTCAATTTTAACAGATTCTAATGTTGTGACACAGGAGTCTTTATGTCTCAGAGGTAGTAGGGGTTGTTGTTTTCCTTGGATAGACAAGAAAGAAGCTACAGCACTTGGGTTCCAATCAAAAGCGCTTGCTGTTTGATTGTATCGAGAGAGCAGTTTCACCCTGATTGCACATGTTCAGTGGAAAGTGCATCAAACGCTGTTGACCACATGGAGCCTGAGCACGCTGTCACGTCAAGTAGCGTTTAACAACTGTGTTTCGGAGGAACATCACAGCAGGAATGATGTCACCTCAAGCAGACATGAGTACAGCGGTGGCGCAAATATGTTGTTACTTTCCTGTCCACTCACCCCCTTCATCATCTCGTTTCCTCTGACCCAGTTCATGTCCCTGGAATGAGGAACCAACTAAACCAAATGAGAAAGATGCAATTACTTAGTTACTCAAGAACGATCAGGCATGAAAGCCATCTACGACCAGGAACCTCAGCCAATTTCATTAACTTTTATACTCTAACCTCTTCCTCGTCTGACATATTTAGGGCAGCTGCACAATTATTGGGGAAACTAATAACATAAAGCAGCGATTATTTGAAAGGTGTTCTGACAAGCCTTAAATCATCACATTGCTGTTGGAGCCTGAACTGTCACTTTACTTTGGTACGCTTTGTCAGCTCTTTCTTACAGCAGCATTAAAGTCTTATTAGATCTAACATGCTCTGCACCTCTACCCATTTCTCTTATTTCCCGCTAAACTGAAGTAGAGTGTAGACACATGTAGTTTTTTAATGGTCTGTTCAAAGGTTCCTGGCCTCCATCTTATCAATTATTTCCTTATATTGGGGGACCTAGTTGCTCACCTGCCATGAACTCTGTGTTTATTACTTACCGGAACATCAGACATCTTAAGTTGTCTGCTACACAACATTTTAAACAAAATCTTGTAAGCTCCAACCCAGTCAAACAACTATGCTGATATTCTTCCTTATTCATTATCAATGGGACCTCAATAAAAGCCTCTTAAGAGCGGCCAGGAAGGAAGTGCTAAGAGCACATGTCATTTATATTCCTCAAGTGTCAGTGTTTACCCATAGCTGTCTGCACACCCTCAGACAGGAAGGTGTGTGTGTGTGTGTGTGTGTGTGTGTGTGTGTGTGTGTGTGTGTGTGTGTGTGTGTGTGTGTGTGTGTGTGTGTGTGTGTGTGTGTGTGTGTGTGTGTGTGTGTGTGTGTGTGTGTGTGTGTGTGTGTGTGTGTGTGTGTGTGTGTGTGTGTGTGTGTGTGTGTGTGTGTGTGTGTGTGTGTGTGTGCTGATAAGACACGCTCTGTCAACACACACAGTGTACACACTCTCAGACCCATATATACCAGGTCAGAGCCAAGGTCAGTCAGAGAAAAACAAACAGTGTTCTCACAGGCAGAGTGAGCAGCTCAGGTTTCCCCAAATTACAGAGCCTGTGCTGCAGTGGACACACACACACACACACACACACACACACACACACACACACACACACACACACACACACACACACACACACACACACACACACACACACACACACACACACACACCTCAACACACTTAAAACTGCCAGACATGTTGAGTCTGCCCTGTCCTCCACACTGACCCTCCCCTGTGTGTGTGTGTGTGTGTGTGGGCATAAGGAGTGCGAGGGGGGTCTTTAGACTCTTTGTGTCTGTCAAGAGAGAACCATAAAACACGCTGACCCTCCGTCTGGCTTTAACAAGCTCTCCGTCTCTCTCCTCTCCTTCTGCCCGCAGAAGAAATACCGAGCAGCGAAAGAAGCGTATGAAAGTCTACTGCTCACAGAAAATCTTCCTGCACAGGTGAAGGCGACTACACTGCAACAACTTGGTGAGTGCCGCCAGTCCATTTGAGTCCACTCTTGAGTTAACACTGTCACTGTCGTCACCATGTGTGCTCTGGGAAAGTGGCCGTCATTCAGTTCTCCTCAGAGGAATTTACTCCCAGACCACACAAACTAACTCTCACTGCTTTCCAAGTATCTGTGTTTCACAGTGCTGACATGCGTGTGTGTGTGTGCTGCAACGGTGCATTGTCTCTTGCGTCCCCTTGCCCCCGCGGAAGCTGCATAGACACGCATGCAGAAATGTCTGCATGCACAAACTCATTTTGCATTTGAGGTCTTTCTTGAATATTTTGTGTTGCTTGCGAATCTTGTTCACTTATCAGGATCTTGCATCTTACAAAAGACCTTTCAGAGTGTTCATTTATAATTGGGAATTTTTGCTTTATAATTTACTTGAGGAATCACCATTTATGTTTATTTCAGCACTCAGAATCTTGTGATATTCAGTAAACTTTTAGGAAATCTGCCACATGACTTAAAAGCCTAAAAAACGTTTTCTCTTCTTGGAACAGAACAGATCCAGCACATTGCCGTTTGTAAAATGTCACCGACGCTCCAGAGAATTGTAGCATTTGAGGTGCTCAGCAGTGTTTGCACTCGCACTAAACATAAGGTCGTTTACTATGTCGATTTAGGTCACAAACCTAGATCTGCTCTCCCAACTTTTGCGGGCAGCTGTGGTGCCTAACTTGGCCAAAAAGTGTCATCGTTTGCTTCCCGACTGTGTTTTATGCCTTTTCCCGTTGTGTAATTTTTAGTAGCCAGCTTGATGACTTGATAATTGAATGAGCTTGTGTGTGCTAAGCCTGCTTCTCATGCACGAGAACAACTGATTGGTGACATCATGAACCTTTTATTCCAAAATATCTAAATATTTGAAGCCGCTTTCACCTTCAATAATACCTGTCTGTGTGAATTGTGACTTCTATTTATTTTTAAATCTAGTGATAATCTCTCACTAGATTGACATCTTTCTGTTCAAACACACCCGTATTCCTCACATCAGCCGTCTTGACTGCCACCCCCTAGTCTACTCACCCAGTTGTAAAAACCCTTCCCATTCTAGCCTGCTCGGGTTGTCATGGAGACCAGTGGGAGTCGCTACAGGTGTATAGGACGAGACATGGGGCGGCCTGTGTGTAATTGCCTTAGAGCGTCCTTATTTGCTGGAAATTGTCCATTACTACCCTGTGTGTGTGTGTGTGTGTGTGCGCATGTGTGTGTGCATATGCATGTGGGAGTGGTTGGCGAGCACAGAGGAGACACTCGTAAACACTATCTTATGTGAGACCTTTTGAAGTGTGTGTGTGTGTGTGTGTGTGTTAGTGTGCACAAGCATGAGATACCCCCTCCCCCTCTTCATTCACCTCTTTCCTCCTTTTTTTTTTCTTGAAGAGCTTTGGAAGCAAGAGCCATTTGCTCCATTTATGAGACAAGTCCATTTACATATCAGACAGAGGACAGACTCACCTCTTAGCTGTCTTAGGTTCAGCTATTTAAATCACTCCTTTTTCCACGATTATACTCCACGCTGCTCTCTAAATCCCCGCCGCACTCGATATCTGCTAACCTTTTGCGTCGGAGCATTAGTGGAGCGGTTTTGGCAGAGGATTTTCCAGCAGGTTCTTTAAGACTTGATCCTCTTGCTCTCCAGGCTGGATGCATCACACAGTGGAGCAGCTGGGGGATAAAAGCACCAAGGACAGCTATGCCATCCAGTGTCTGCAGAAGTCTCTAGAAGCAGACCCCAACTCTGGCCAGTCCTGGTACTTTCTCGGCAGGTAAGACAAACAAGGGTGTGTGTGCGTGTGTCTGTGTACCAGAGTGTTTCGCAGGGCAGGCCTGGAACATGCCAGAGCGTGGGAGATTTAGTGAGCGCTGATTGGACTATTTGTTTTCACGAGCAGTCATGTGTCCGTGTGCCACGCTGATAATCTAATAATGGCTCACTGTGAGCTACATTTGCTGTGCTGTGTGCTGCTAGAGCCAGAGATTGTGTTGTGTCGTTTATTTGGCTATGCTCGAAGTCTTAGGCATGTATTTTAAGGCCAGATGCCAATTTTAGCATGTATAAGCCCTACCGACTTCTAGCTGTGGACTTAAACGTTTAAACGTTGTAGTCTTCAGCAGACTCTGCAACTTAACATTGGCTTTACATTTTCTTAACTTATCAATCCGAGTAGAAAGTGGCCACGGCATGTCAAATACAGCTGTCGTTATGCAATTGTGCTGCATTCCCTTTCGTTGCCTCGTCTCTCATGCACCACCCCTCTTGTTTCTCCAGGTGCTACTCCAGTATTGGGAAGGTGCAGGATGCCTTCATCTCATACCGTCAGTCCATTGATAAGTCGGAGGCCAGCGCTGACACCTGGTGCTCCATAGGGTAAGAGAAGACCCGCCGTCCCGTCTGCTCTGCTACATTGTGAGACATCGTTAAGGATGCAAACATGCAGCAGGCGAAATGGTTTCTGAGATAGGAGAAATCTGCTGCTGTGTAGCTGTGGTGGCTTGTGCTTGGGGACTCTGCAGCTTTTGAAACTGCATCATGGAGACACACCAGCTGCAGTGCGACAGCGAGCGAAGGGAGTGTTGAGAAAGGAGCAGAGAGCGCGAGGAAAGATCTATAGATAGATATATATAAAGGGAAGAGGGTGGTCTCCTCCAGGACTCGCAGAGAGTTGCGACAAGGACCTAAATCTAGGATGGCGAGGGAATATCTCACCCCCCACTCCCTCCATCTGTCTCCAGGGTGCTCTACCAGCAGCAGAACCAGCCTATGGACGCACTGCAGGCCTACATCTGCGCTGTTCAGCTCGACCACAACCACGCCGCCGCCTGGATGGACCTGGGCACCCTGTACGAGTCCTGCAGCCAGCAGCACGACGCCATCAAGTGCTACATCAACGCCACGCGCAGCAAGACGTGTCTCAACACGGCTGCACTCACGCAGCGCATCAAACTGCTGCAGGTGGGGCTGACATTTAGACGAGTAACGCTCCTCAGTCCGCCCGTTTGCTAGATGTTGTGTGTTAATGTGTGTGTTCAAGTGTGGTGTTTGTTGTAGTTGTTTGTAATGCAGGTTGTGCTTCTGTCACTTTTATTTTTGGCCATGGAGATATGAATAGTTGTTCATATTGGTGTGATTGATCACATTTTTCTCACATGTAACTTAAATCATATCATGACATTGACTGTACTTGAATATATTTATTCATATTTATTTATATGTTGAGAATGTTGTGCTTATAGAGACACCAGTAGTACTTGTAGTGCATTCAACACTAAAATGTTCATCTTCCACAATTTCTCTTAGGCTCAGTTGTGTAACCTACAGCCAGGTAGTCTGCAGAATAAGAGTAAAATGCTTCCTAGTATTGAGGAGGCGTGGAGCCTTCCCATTCCCGCTGAGCTCACATCCAGGCAGGGGGCCCTGAACACTGCACAGACCCAGCAGGTGAGACTCAAGACGTTCCAGCCTCCTGGAAACGACCAAGACACTAAATTTACGACGGCTATTTAATGCTGCGGATGTGCTCTGATACTGTCAAATGTGTCATTACATGAGAGAATGTCATTTAGTAACTATGGCCTTTGTGACTTATGGAAAGGAAATCATTTTAGCTTGAAATAATTGGAACAAGGCCCATTATGCAATTGCCCAATTATTAGAGTGGTAGCCGACATAAATAGTGCCTCTGCCTGACAAACGTAAAATGATTGAAGTGCGTAAAGGCGCTCGGGTGCCACTACTCTGCTGCTTGATTGCTACATGCAAAGATGCATAGAATATATGCTGGCCGTATTGAAATATATTCTTACTGCAAATGTGTTTGTAGTATTATGTATTTTACCTCCCGCATCTTTGTTTTTCCCTTTTTGCACCGTGTTTCATTTATCCACACAATCTAAATTGCTCCCTCTATATCTTCACGCAGTCCTGTCGGCTCAACTCGCTCTAAGCCTCATGTAAACATTAACAATGCAACTCATTCCATTGTTCAGGGACAGGCTTTTAAACCCCCGCAGAGGCTAGAAAATGGAATCTGCATGTCCATATAATAATCTGATAATGGGCATTAAATGTTATATCATCCGACATCTCACTCACAGCGTCAGCACTTTGATTATGACCTTAATCAAAGTCTGTCAATTGGATTAAGGTGTTAACTGGAATCATACATAGATCGGAGTATTATCATGTGTGCCTTATTTTAAATGCATAATCGTTGATGAATGTAAACATATTCAGTGTATCCAATGTCAACATGCTGAAAGTGCAGATTTTGTGGCTCTGTGCCTTTTGTACTGATTTGTTTTGGGGCCAGCTTTGCTGTTTCTCGCCCAGTGTGACCTCACAAGGTGTTTGTGTTTCTCTGCATGCAAGGCGGAGGAAGGCCAGGCCTCCAGCAGCAACACGGACATGCAGCCCAGTCCTGCAAAGAGGAAACGCACAGCCAGCCCAGTGAAGGTACTGCTGAGAGCATTAATGGCTGTTCTGTTGGCCAATGGAAAAGCTTCAGTTCCTCCCTGAGCAGCATTCAACCTTCTGCCAGAGGCCTCTCAGACACACACACACTCTCGCTTCTTGTCTCAGAGGTGCTTCTCTTCTCTTGTTTACAGGCTGTCCCAGACTCGCCGGCAAATAACCCTGTGCAGCCCCAGGTCCCCAGCTGGTATCTGTCCCCACAGAAACTTCAGGTGAGACGCGCCCTAATTTGTTAAGCTTCGA
The DNA here is from genome assembly GCF_046128005.1 of Genypterus blacodes. Taxonomy (NCBI): domain Eukaryota; kingdom Metazoa; phylum Chordata; class Actinopteri; order Ophidiiformes; family Ophidiidae; genus Genypterus; species Genypterus blacodes. The sequence goes on from NW_027466822.1 coordinate 428,839, forward strand.
CAAAGATGTGAGCTGCTGCAAAATATTAAGAAAAGTGGAATTTCTCTCCTTCCGTGAAGCTCCTGGATCACTTGCGGAGAAACCGGGTTAACCTAAAGCCCCTCCAGGTGCAGATGCTGGAGCAGTTGGAGAACCAGTTCTCTCTCATGCAACTACATCAGCAGCAGGTACACACACACACGCACACCTTTATAATGCACAACTGTAATGATACAGATAAAACTAATTGGTCTTGACAGTACTTGATGAAACTAGTTACCAGATCAGCTTACCAGTTAGGACCTAGACACAAAAGCACCACAGACCAAAAACAATCGGCACGTCGCTTCCGATATTCTGTACTTGAACACCACAAAGACTACAGCTGACAGCAGTTTGTTCTGTTCTGTGCCTGCATGGAGAAAAGGAGACGGTAAACTGTGTTTTTGATGCAATGAGAAAATCTTTTGAGGAAAGACAAACAAAACAAGCTCGCCTGCCATTTCCACAAGTTTAAACACACCTGTCATGTGTTCTGAATACAAATACAGACAAAAAGGAGTAGTTGTTTTGCTTTGTTGTCTTTTTCTTGTGGATGAAGGAATTGCAAAGGTAAATATGAAGAGAAGCCACAACCAATTGCAGATTTGTCTCACTTGCTGACTGCATGTGGTTCAGTATGTTGGCTGATGGGCTGACCTGGGCGGGTAACAGGGTTCAGAATATTCCCACTAATGCTCCAACTGCAGCCAAGGGCCACATTGATGCATCTTGGGTCTGCAGTTGATAATCCATGTGTTCCTTATAGATAATTTTCCACCTGCATTTCTATATAACAAGAAAATCTGTATGAGTTAACATCTAACACATAATGAAGTAAACATGCACAATCACGATGTGACATTAAGTTGTTCTGACTGGTGTTTTTGCTCCTGGCTGTGTCAGATGAAGCAGCCGGCAGCAGCGGGCGGCCAGTTGCGACCCAGCCTTCCCAACGGTCCTTCAGCGGAGCCCCCTCACCACCCAGCAGGCCTCCCTCACGCCTCCCCCCTGAATCACACAGCTGTCCGGCCCCCGCGCTTCACTCTGCCTGCAACCACTGGACCCTGTTCGAGTCCAGCGGCGGTGCCCGGTCACACAGACGCGGGTTCCCTGGGCAATAATCACACCGTGGGACTGGGAGGTGGCGGCACAAGCAACGGAAAGGTGCCTTACCCGCAGCAGAACTCTCTACCTCACAACTGTACAGCCGCCAGCCACCCCAGCACCAGCAGCACTATCGGCAGTCCCAGTCAAGCAGATGAGCCATGGAGGAGCCAACAACGCAACACCACCACTCAGGTAGCCCTCTGGTTCCTCTCCTCTCTCCTCTCTGTCGCGCAGTGGGTTGCTAAAATTAGCTTTTATGTGCTCCCGATATCTTATTTTGGTTTGTAAGCAGTAATTTCCTGTTCTATATTTAGATATTTCTTTTTTTGTCCTTTCTTCTTGACCAGGGGCTTCAAAAAGGTCCAGGTTCACATTCGGCAGGTCCCAATGGAGAACCCCCTTTCTCTTCCTCCTCCCCTCAGACCTCTCTCTCTTCCTCCGGTGCTCTAAATCAGGTCGGCCATTCCTCCGGGCACTGCACGGCCTCCTCCTCAGCCTCCTCGTTGTCTCCCACTTCCCCCCAGACCACGCCCAACCACTTGTCCTCGCCCCCCCACTCTGCTACTACCTCAGGGGCCCACACCAAAGACGCCACGCCTTCAGGGGGCATTAACGGCAGCAGTGGTGCAGCTGCCACGTTGCCATCAGGTCCTGAGGCCACCGCCAGGCATTCCGCAGGAACACCCTTAAGTCCCAGCACCATTCCCGCACAGGGATTGACTAATCACGTCCAGACGCGGGTGACGGACAGCTCTGTTAGCCCGTCTCAGCCTGGCTCTCCTGCCCCCGGCGTGCTCAATTCAGACAATCCTCAGCTCTCAGCCTTGCTAAAGGGAAAAGCCAATGCTACCAGTAACGACAGTAACAATAACTACAGTAACCACGGAGGGACTAACTCAGAAAAAATCAACAACGTCCACCCGGGTCTCCATGGTGCTGCCAAGCCGCTGTCGGAGCACTCAGTCGCCTCGTCGCCACTCTCAGCCATGTCCACCGCCACGCCGTCGCCCCGATCTGCAGACCCCCACACCACCAACAGCCTCTCCTGCCTTAACAGCCCGTCCAACACCAACAGCCAGGGACCTACGGTCAACGGCAAGGGGCTGGAGGACTCCCAGAGCCCGATGGCAGTGGATCCTCCTGTGGGAGTTAACAAACACACAGCCTCCTCTAATCTGGCACCATGGTCTTCAGTCTCCATCTACCCCAGCTCCAGTGAGGTGCTCAAAGCTTGCAGGTAAGCAGTATGCACGCCTCCACTTCCTCTAGTCCTGCTATCACAACATTGTTAAGCAATGTTTTCAGATGTGTCATGCATGATGTGAGAAGTCGAAGATTAAGCAGTGCAATATCAAAATGTCTTAACTGCACATGCTGCAACTACACTTTTCTCCCAGACTGTAGCTCTCATCCAGAAATTCTGTTGACAAACTTGCACAGGCTCGCATTTCATTTTTGCATGCAGCCTTCGCGTCATTAACGGAAGTGATAGTTCATGTAAACCAGTCATGCTGTCTGCATGTGTATACCATGTTGACATTACGTCGTCCCCCATCCATACAAACAGATGCACCATAGGACTGAGGTTCTGATCACCAAGGGGGAATATAGAAATGATTTACAATGTATTTTATAGAAATCATTCCTTACTTGCTTGCTGCAGTGTTTGCAGTCTCATTGGCATGCACAATATCTGGGTCTTCTCCTTTTTAATGACGCACGCCGGACGTGCTGGCTCGTCTTCAGCCTCCCTGCGAGTGTTCGCCTTCTCCGGCCACATGTCGTCGTCCATCTGCTGCTTTTGGCACACATGTGTGCCACAGATCTGCATCTAGAGAAAGTGGCGTTTCTGTGCTTCCACCTTTGACCTTTTGTTAAGCCGAATTAATCTATTAAATACATTTTATCGCAGCAATGTCAATGCAAACACTACAATCTCACCGTACTTTACTGTGGAGAAGCTCAGTAGCCTGTAATAACAGTAATCTAGTCTTTCAGCAGAACTGAGATCCCCGTTATAAATGACCCAATTCCCTAGACATCCTATGCAATCCACATCTTTGACTCCATTGTTGTTTACAGTTAGAATACAGTAAAAACGTTTTTCAGAGATTTCTTGTGAATTGCTATGATAAATTCTGTCAAACTTGTTATTTGTCATGATGCCAGACACTTGTTGTTGTAATAGTTGGTAGGTATATGCTGATATGTATGTATATGAGATATCTTTTTGTTTGAACCAAAACCTGCAGCTTTTCAGTGTTGTTGTTATGCAGCTGCACCGTCCCCAGCAACATCATATCAAATTTGTAATCTTAGGTGTTGATTGTTTGGTGAGAATAAGACAACCTGCTAGTCAGATGTTTGTTTCTGTGAGCGTGTGAGAGTCTTTTTTCCCTCATCTGCGTCTAGCTCGCAAGTGTCCTTTTATGTCCGATTTTCCATTTCTCTTCCGAGCCTTATATTTTCAGCAGCAGCAGTGTGCTGATACAGTGATTGATGCCTCTCTTCCTTTCCCTCCGGCTGCAGGAATCTGGGGAAGAACGGCCTCGCAACGAGCAGCGTCCTCCTGGAGAAGTGTCCCCCGCCGAGACCCCCTCGCCCGCCCTCCCCGACACTGCTAAAGGACAAACTCAACCCCCCGACACCCAGCATCTATGTGCGTACAACCCCGCCATAAAAGGAGAAGTATTTACGATGTTGTTGTGTGTGACGTCGGAGCAGCCGTGTCTTGGATACAGCATCAAATACTAACGTATTTGGCTCCTCTGTAACTTGTCCACATTCCCTGACCGCCGCTGTCTCTCTCTTCCCGGTCATGCAGCTGGAAAACAAGAGGGACGCCTTCTTCCCCCCCCTCCATCAGTTCTGCACCAACCCTTCCAACCCCGTCACCGTCATCAGAGGACTGGCCGGAGCCCTGAAACTAGGTAAGACGCCGCGGCGACGGAGAGAGACAGACGGACAACGCCGCGTTTGGCTTTGCACACGTCGGTCACAGAATGCATCTTTATGTGTCCGTTTATTGCCGTGGTCACTCGATGGTCTTGATGATGGGGTGACAGCGACTCTAGTCCGTGTTTTCTCACGTGGCCGTGTGGGTGTGTCTCTGTAATCACAGAGGGTGTGTGCCCAAGCAGATTTGGCATGTGTAACAACAGCACCACCTGCAAGTGAAAGATATTACTGCATGTGTTGCAGAGAGCTCAAGTGGACTTGGCCAAGAATTTGCACATCTGCCCTCCTTTTACCACCACTTGCTCCCATATTATGTAATAGTGTAATGCCATGTGTTGTTATGGCTGCTTTTAATTTATGTATGCTCTCATCATTGTTGTAAGATGTTAGACATGTTGAAAAACAGAAGACATAGAATCACAATTACACACAATATTACGCATGTTCTTTCTTTTGTCATAATATGAATTGAAGATATTATAATAAATACATTTAAAATTGCTGCTTACCTGTTACAAGCTGTCACAAACTACGAAGAAACTTGTTTTAGATATTATGTATTTGAAGAGGTTTTGTAGAAGATATACAGGATTTTTCTCCACCCTCTTTCAGTGATCCTTCAGCAGAAATTGTAAAAAACAAGGATGTACCTAAAGATGATATTATGAGGCCTTTTTGCTAAATGTTCTGTTGAACATTGATTATACTCGTACATGTAATTGATCCCATGTGCTTTACACGTTCACAACCCATATCTGCTGTGTTTGTTTGGTATTCATTGGCCGCTGTCTCCTTTTCCGTTTAGACCTGGGTCTGTTCTCCACTAAGACACTGGTGGAGGCCAACCCGGACCATCTGGTGGAGGTCCGAACCCAGCTGGCCCAGCCTACCGATGAGAACTGGGACCCCAGTGGCGGCAGGAAGATGTGGCGCTGCGAGAGCAGTCGCTCCCACACCACCATCATCAAATACGCTCAGTACCAGGCCTCGTCTTTCCAGGAGTCTCTACGGGTCAGTGGGAGACGCTGGGCAGCACTGAAAGCATGAGTGCAACAGATGACTCTTGCAATATTGATAGATCAAATGATTTTTTGGACACATGAGCAAACCCATTCTGTGCCGTTTTAATGCAGTGAAAATCAACTTAATAAGAATAATTGTAGCTACATTTAAGCTCACATTCACATGAACTATATGATTATTTATCATGGGCTTTCAAATCTTTCACACAGTGCTCATTTTTCACCATTGTGCTAAACTTGAGCAGAGATGGGAGGCTATGTGGTATAGTGTAGTTTACCTAACGTACCTTAAGTGTTCATGTTGGAAGATTTGCCAAAACTGCAGCCCCAAGAGGAATCTGCACTTCTTAATGCAGCTCAAGTCAATGCTCCTGTTGCTCCTTCACAATCAAAGCTTTCCCTGTGTTTGCTTGTGGAAAGCTTTTATTAGCAAGCGGCAGCAACAGGAAGTTATCGCTTTGTTGGATACAATCCAGACGTGCGGGTGCCTCTAGTGGCAGAAAGGTGAACTGCACAATATTGCAAAAATCTGGGAGAAAGATCCATAAGTAAATATATTGTCCCAATATCGGTCCAGATAAACACAGGCCTTTTAAACTATGTGTTATTATGCAGTCATGCACACAGATCTGATTGTCATGTTGCTGTAATCAATGATTACAGCAAAGTTAACTTACTTAACAGAATAGAATTTAACAGAATAGAATTTACTTCAGACTGTTGATGTTTGTACAATAAGAGTGTTGCTGTCACTGACATGACAACTAAGAATCGTTTTATGTGGCAGGAAGAGAATGAGAAGAAGAAGGAAGTGGAAGCGGAAGCAGGCTCCTCTGAGAGGTGAGGTCTCATCGCTTCTTTTTCTACCACAGAATGTGTGCAGCTTTTATTGCTTTTTTTAAAATCCTAAACATGTCACCCATGTCCTCAGTGCACTGCGGCGACGGAAAGGGCCCTTCAAACACCTCAAGTTTGGCACCAACATCGAACTCTCTGATGAAAAGAAGTAAGCCAACCATGAATTAGTTTGACTGCAAAAGTGCTGTCGGTTAGATGTTACAAAAGGTGAGTTTTCCGCCATTGATTTCTTCTGATGTGTGACCTCTGCCCTCTCAGGTGGAAGCAGCAGCTCCAGGAGTTGTCTAAGCTGCCAGCCTTTGCCCGGGTGGTGTCAGCCGGTAACCTGCTGAGCCATGTAGGACACACCATCCTGGGCATGAACACCGTCCAGCTCTACATGAAGGTACCTGGGAGCAGGACGCCAGGTAGACACGGAGGAACATCGCCGCCTCTTTATTTACTCCACACACTCCATACAGTATGTAATCATAGTCGACACGATATGATAATGTGACGTGTCCTTTTTTAGGTCACCAGGAAAACAACAACTTTTGCTCGGTCAACATCAACATCGGCCCTGGGGACTGTGAATGGTTCGCTGTGCCTGAGCCGTACTGGGGCGTCATCAACGACTTCTGTGAAAAGTGAGTGACCTGAAAACACACCTTCTCTGCGCTCTACAGCTGTTTTTGGTACGACAGATGTTGCATCCCCCAGAGTTGGCACTAATAGAGTTGTGTGTGTGTAACGCCTGTCCTGCAGGAACAACATCAACTTCCTAATGGGTTCCTGGTGGCCCAACCTGGAGGACCTGTACGACACCAACGTGCCTGTCTACCGCTTCATTCAGCGGCCCGGGGACCTGGTGTGGCTCAACACAGGCACCATTCACTGGGTTCAGGCCATCGGCTGGTGCAACAATATTGCCTGGAATGTGGGACCGCTCACAGGTGAGAGACCTAACATTTGGCTCGGTTCAGGACCTATTTATGAAATACCGTACCCAGAGCTGGGTTGTTCCTCGCCTTGTGTTCCCTCTGTGTTTCCAGATCATGAATATTAAACCAAATGTTATATCTTACTGTCCTTGATAATGCATAACTTAACTCCTCATCTTCAGTAATGTCTTTGTTGGAAACAGTACAGTGCCTGAGTCACTCATGCCAAATGCATCAGAGTATATTGGTTGGTGTCCTGCTTACTTCTACACCTTCCATTAGTCCGAGCTTTCATTTGTAGTCTCACGACTGAGAAATGATGGATTCCGATCAATGTTGCACAAGTCAAGTTAAAGTTTGAAGTCTGAAGTTTGTGCTGGACTAATCAGGAATGTTTGGTCTTGTAAGCTTCACTGGCAGTTCCTTAACAATTGGAGCAGACCTACACAAGAGGAAGAGTTAAAAGTAGTTCAGGAAGTATACTATCAGGACCACAATGGCCACTGTGAGCTTGCAAAATGCTTGTAAATTGTCCTTGTCCCTCTAACTGCTTAAGTAAATGTTTGTATGTAAATGTAGAGGCCATTAGAAGGGGCAGGAAGGTGCATGCGACACAGAACGCTGCATCAGACTGAGAAAAGCTGCCCGGCATCAACGGATGCGAGATGTAGCTGTGTAGAGATGAAAGATATGAACGGTTCCTCTTCCTTTGTGTATTTGCAGCACATCAGTACAAGCTGGCAGTGGAGCGCTACGAGTGGAACAAACTGCAGAGTGTCAAGTCCATTGTTCCCATGATCCACCTCTCCTGGAACATGGCCAGGAACATCAAAGTGTCTGACCACAAGCTCTTTGAGATGATCAAGTGAGGACACCAACTTGTTGCCTGTCAATAAAGAAGCTTCATTTCCATTGTGGTCATAACTACTCAATCAGTTACGAAGCTTTCAGCATTTATGATGAGACGTGTGTGTGTGTTTGTGTGTGTTAGGTATTGTTTGCTGCGGACGCTGAAACAGTGTCAGATGCAGCGGGAGACGCTGTTGGCTGCTGGAAAGGAGCTGGTGTGGCACGGAAGGAGCCAGAATGAGCCGGCACACTACTGCAGTATCTGCGAGGTGAGTGCACACACTTTCCTTCCTTTCACACACTCAACCCCAGCTCTGATTTCTCCTTTCATGGTATCCAGTGACTGAAATGAAGCTCTTGTGTTCAGGTGGAGGTGTTTGACTTGCTGTTTGTAACAAGCGAAAGCAACAGAAGGAAAACGTATGTGGTGCACTGCCAGGATTGTGCCCGTAGGGGGAGCACTAACCTGGACAACTTTGTGGTGCTAGAACAGTACAAGATAGACGACCTCATGCAGGTGTATGACCAGTTCACACTTGTAAGTATGAAGTGCACAGGCTGTTTGAACTTTTTGTATTTTCTTCTGTCTGTTATCCCATTCCACTGAAAGTCTCAGGAGTGATGGATGTGTTTGATAGATGTGTGTCCTTCATCTTTCTTTCCACAGGCAAGTCCTCTGCCTTCCTCCTCTTGATGGGAAACGTGAAGACAATTATAACCACAATGGACTCATAACAGAAACTCTCCAGAAACTCTTTTTTGTTTGTTTTTTCCGTTTTGTTTTTGTTTTCTGATATTCAGGAAGTAAGCCGGCAGTCCTCTCACTGCACTCTGTAGCTATCTATCCCTTAAGGCAGCTGTGTGAAAGCTGTGTGTCTATGCAACCTGCCCAGAGCGGCACGCCTCCCCCCCTGTGGACTGGAGGGGGGATGGTGGCTCCTCCTCCTCCTCCTGTTATCGTGACCAGACTGTTCTACTGCTGGCCCAGCTGGACTTCTCCACACAAGATCCTACGTCAAAAATGATAAAGCAAAGTTTTGTATATATTGTGTTACAAAAAGGCATCACAAAGAGACTACTGACTTGATCATTTTCTTTTGTTTCATTTTTTTTTTTTGTTCAGTTTGTGGGCTGACGGATGAGGAATTTGTCCCTCCTCTTCTGTGAGATGAGTTACTAGCATAGCTGGTATTTTGTATGTTAGACAAACATCTCTTCAGTCGGGAGGATAAGAACGAAATGTGCTGTAATGTGAAAAGTTTAGTGACACATTGATTGCAACATTTCCCCTGTTAAAAAAATGCTTTAGTCTTTAATTTTGTTTGTGTTAATGAGTCGTTGGTTCCTTTAGGGGAGGCAACAGCCAAGTCTCAGAGAAATGGGTTGCACATAGACGAGAGTGAACTTTAAGTTGTGCTTTTTTTTATGTTGATGTAAATTTACACTATTTATAAATGCATATTTATTGCTTGGAAATATTGATGGAATGCTGTAATTTTTTCCAGAGTACCTGCCATTAAATTGAAGGAGCCTTGTCATTTTAAGCACGGCCCCTTGTACGTTTTCTATATAAATAAAACTGCTTAGTAAGCATTGTACAAAGACCTTTGTCAAATTGTTTTATTGTTTGAAGGATGTTTTGATGCATCAATAAACGATAGTCTTTATTTACACCTGCAGCTTTTTATTATTTTTACCTTTACTCTAAGGTGGTTTCTTGGATGCATCTTGCACCGTTTAGCCTTGTCCTCCTGGTTCTAAAGAAGCTAGATGATACTTAAGGTAGCATTAGTAGTTGTGAGTTCTGATTCAAAAGGAAAAACTCCAGACTGGTTCTCTCCTACTTCGTATTGGATCAAAAGCAAATGTAAGAACAATTGTGGGCTAAGAGGCAAGTGAGAACATTACAGATGGCAGAGCACAGATGATGGACCTGTTGTCCAAGCAGTCGTACAGATCGGTTCCTGCTTGGTGGTCTCTCGAGATTAAAAAAAAAAAAAAAACTCGGTACAGCTTGCTCATACACAACCTCTCCCCTCAGTAGTGTGAGAAATAAAGGAGTCGATGGTTGTAATACACTCGCAGAATGCCGTGCGGGATGAAAATATAAAGGTTGAAAAGATGACAAACTACAAAATTCAAACAACAAAGTCTGTCTGGCCTTTTGGTGGAATAGGTGTTTTTATCACACAGTTTAGGTCTCGTCAGTGGCCGGTGAGTCGCCTGTTATCCCTGTAAATTGGCCCCTGAATTTCTGCTCGGTACAATCTACTGTAAACATGCCTCAGTTGGATCCCTGCACCTTAACAAAGGCCGAACGGGCTCATTAAATGCTCCTGTGGTGCTTGCAGTAGAGCCGCTCTGTCAGTAAACTTTATCTCTGTTGACTGTGCGCTTTGAAGGAAAAAAAGCTTCAAACGCCTCTCTGATCTATCGTATATTAATATCAAGCTTATTTTTTTTATATGATCCAAGATGGTTTTGTTTCTCTCAGTGAGTCTAATGATTTAGCAGTTTGCAGTTTCTATAGAAGCTGCTTCCCTACAGATCTATTTTCATGGCCAGTGACGACAGATCTACTGAAAAGAGGAACTTTGTCAATTGACGGTTTATAAATGAGGAACACACTGCATTTCCTACCGCTGTCTGTGCTAACAATGCTGGGAAAACAATGTAAGAGAGACCCTGGCTAATGAGGAATACTGATGTTTCCCCCCTGATCAGAATGGAATATATTAGTTGATTTTGTGCATCATCCAATCTGATCTACTCTTGATCTCCATGATCCATCGCCTTGTTCTGAAGGAAACATTGGAAACATTGAAGACTTCATGAATATTTTGAATAAGCTGAATCCTGTTGCTGTTTTTTTTGACACACAAGCTTGTTCAGAATCCATGAGGAATGTCTCTAATGATATAATAAAACTCCTACAGTTTGCAAAGATAGCTGTAATGTGATGTCACATAAGATCAAGAAGATACATTTATTAGTAACATTATTATTAGTATTATTATACAGTATATGAGTGCTTACTCACATGCTGTGCTGCTCTGCCTTCAACTACTTTTCAAGAACAACTGTGACCTCTTGGTGGCGCTAGAGGAAAATGCTTAGAATGATCTGAAATCCTCCCGTAGAGAGGAAGCCTGCACCACATATCAAGGCAATCCATCCAAAATAGAAATGTATCCAAGCTTATATCAGCAGAATGAATTTCCCCAATAACACAGCCTGTCCTCACTGCAACCTGTTATACTCAAGTACATCAGTTAGTTTTGACAGATTCTAATCAGAGGAGAGTTAACTTTCATCATTTTGGCTCATTGGTATGAACCTTCTTAACGGTCATCACAGGTTTGCTTTCGGGAATGGAACAGGGAGTGATTATATGACGAATGAGCCAACAAATGCAGGTGTGGGATGTGTTGACGTGTCAAGCACACTCACAGGGTGCGAAACGCATGAATAATAATGAGTCCGTACTTTTGAGATCTGATGATTTAATTCTTTAATGGCACTAGAATCCTGTGACAACATGTCCTTCACCTGAACCTTTTTTTCTCCCAAACTTGAGTGTGAAAGCGTTAATAGTTCCTCCTGGCTGACGTTCATTGTGCTGCTGTAACAATGTGAATCATGCGTTAAGTGTGGGATCACTCTTCTGAATCAGACCTGCAGACATTGTTCTTGACAACTTATTTCATTATCACAACCACAGGTGGCTGCGTTGGTCTGCTGGACTGACAGCCACATCAGCTCAAACACATAATTTATTCGCGAGTTCCTTTGAATTTTCATCTTTAGAAAAAAAGAAGAAAAACAGTTAAAAACCGAGCTGGCATTTTTGTATGTGTTGGTTTCCAAATGTGTGAAGAAACAGGAGGAGGGTGATGGTTTAGAAAATATCCAGGCTGGGAACTGAGCCATTCCCTCATGTAAAGTTACAGGTTTGGTATGAGAGAAAAAGTAAGTTCCGACGCTCTTTATTATAGAGTGACTTTATCATTTTGGAGTTTTTTGGTTAGAAATAATGATGTGAGACGAGACCTCAAAACAGTTAGATATACACACATACATGGACATGGGTTAGGAATCTTGTCTTTATTATCCAGAGCAGATTACAGTGTGTATGTATCTTATATATGTTACATATGTTACACTCTAAAAACCAACCATCTTTATGTGCATTCGGGTATATTACCATTAAACTGACAGGTTTCAATCCAACCCAAGGAGTGAAAATGAAGCTGATTTCATGTTGTATTGTTATACACGAGGGACTGTATTTAAAGAGTGTATGGGAGAAAGACTGAATACTTTTGCATTAATTCTCTTTGGTTATGAGGATTATTATTTGGCTGTAAGATTGACAAAGACAGGAGTTGCGGTTTCTCAGTACAACTTCCACCTTTGCAGTCTTTGCGTGTGAAGCTTATGAGAGGAGATAATTGTATGTAATTAGTTATTTATTTAGATATTTATTATAACGAGCTTCACTTCACTACTGCAACTAAGTACTTGCGATCTTATTTATTGAATTCCATGTGTCCTCATCTAATATAGATCTCTTCTATATGTATTCAGGAGTCTGGTACTGTAATCCAGACTTGATGTATGATGATATGTGATCACCAGCTGTTTCTCACACACTGCGATTGGACAGGCTGGTGTCAGTATGAGCCGGAGCCAGCAGATGTCACTCTAGCGATGAGGGAGATGGATCCTTACAGTGAATCCCACGTCTGTAACACGCATACACATGCAACACGAGAGGATCAAAGCTGCTCCTAAATCCTGAAGGTGTATTCCAAATGCCTTAGTCACTTGTGTGAGTCAGCTTGTATTTGTTCCGCTCCTATTTGTTTTTACTCTTAAACCAAATGACTCACACTCAGGTTGACAGAGGGAGCATATGCAAGTATTTTAGGGCAGGAAACGGACGTACAGAAGGGCAAAAATTATATTTCTTGGACTGTGCGTGTCAAGTGCTTTCATCAGCCAAGAGGAAGCCATAGTCATTTGTGGAAGCGTTGGGTTTGAGAGGAATGTGTCTGAACGGAGTGCAGACGGCCGTGGTGCAGAGAGCCAAATATCTGCTGCCTGACGAGGCAACGACAGACTGAAAGAAATAGATTGTGACAGTGCGTATCACTAAATACTGTCAAACATTCATACAGTCACATGAAGTCAGGATGCAGCTACTGGGAAAGTGAATAAATGTGTGTTTCAGTCTGCATTCGGTTACTTTACTTTGCGCTGCAGTTTGCACTCATATCATGAGCTTGGAAAGTTTCATTTTACAAAGCTATTGTACCAAGAGTACCTCATAATTTTAATTAATTTCATTTAATGAAAAAATGGAAGAATTGAAAGTGTGCCTCTCAAATCAAATAAGGTTGATGAAATTTCAAGAAATTCTGTTTATCTTCAAGGAGGAAATTACTCATTTGCTATGATGGGGGAAGGATTTGATGACATTTCTATCCTATTTTTCACAGATTTTTAATAATTTGGTTGATTTCCTGTCATTTCATTTATGTGTTTTCACTGTGCAGGACCATCTCCCATGCCACTATTTCACATTTCTACATATATGAGTCATATAATGATTCCAAACAAATAAATACTTCATGTGCTTTATTGTTTGTGTATGTTAAAACACACAGATCCTTCAACATCAAGGTGGATTCATTATTACTTCAATTACCTCTTATTAAATCTTTTACTTGTTGCAATTCCATAACAGAAACAAGTATGATATAACATTCTATCATAACTCAATAAAACGTCCCTGTTGATATTTTCACTTGTTGCTGTAACTCCATGGACTACGCAGCCAAGATCTGTACACATTATAAGATAAATGAAATAAATGGTTTGTAGGGAAAGGTGAAGGGGTCAGGTGGTTGATCAGTGTGGAATAAAATACACTCCTACCATTAACAATAACATCAATTCCTTCTCTTTATAGTGATTATTATAACCATTTTGTCATTAAGATACATTTCTTTTGATTCATTTGCTTTCTGAGCTTCCATCGCCCAATTTGTGGAGATGCCCGGGCTGACGGTGGGTAGCTTGGCCGCGTCCGGCGCTCTGAGCCCGGCGCTCTGCTCTGCTCTGCTGTGCTCCACTCCGGCTCCTTATATATGGAGCCGAAATAGGCAGCGCGCGGCGGTTCGTGACTCAGACACGACTCACGGCAGATGCGGTCGGTCGCGTGCGCCTCATTCTCAGCGGATCTCGTGACTGTTCCAAACACAGGTGTTACTGATCAAGCTAACAATGGCCGCCTCCCTACGACAGCGGACCGGATGTTGCAGGTAGATAAACATCATAACGTTAAATGGAGGTGTGTAGCATTGTAACTTTAGTAAACGTCATTAAAAGCATCACGCACAACTTCTACGTTTGTTTATCCAATGTGATACTCGGTCAATAATTGTTTGATGGCATTTTGTCACTTGTAACCTTGATGTGTTAAATGATTTTATCGAGATAAAGAGTCTCACTGGTGTTACCCAATAGTTCGTGAAAGTCACAAGTGTTTTAGTTTACTTTAACACGTATTTAACAGACTTATTTCAGAACTATAACTGTAATTTATGCGAGTTCTACCTGGGAGATAGACTAGTTACCATGACACCTACCATGACAGACAGACTAGCTATCACATGACCTGTGACGACATATGGAAAAAACCTATGGAGGAAAATGACACCTGTGCTTCTACTGCTGCGATAAAACATGTATGAGAATGGTAAGAGTGAGTAAACTGCTATAAACTTCAACCACGTGTTCTGTTTGGAAAATTGAACCTCAAGTTACACAGTGCAGGATGAATGCACCTATTTGCAGGTAACCTATTATTTCATCAGTGTGATAAAAATATCAGGCACATGTCAAACCAAACTATGTGGAGACCCACAGAGACTATTTCCATTTCTTTATCAGATCTGCTCTCTAACGCACTGTATAACAATCTTTTACAGTAACACTACCATCCGTCTAGCAGCTGGAGTCGCATCACATCTCAGCCTCGGGTGTCTCTGTCAGGGATGGATGAAGCTCGTCTATCCTGTTGATATTCCCAACAGCTACAAGTGCCAGAAGAATGTGTGGTGAAAGTCCCCTGGATTCTTGTTGGATGACTGATGGCTTTGGAGATGTGAGTCACAGGAAGCGTTGGGTTAACTGTATGATCTTCTTGCAATTTTGTGCAAACAATGGTGGAATCAAGAGGGTTAGTAGTTCAATGTACGCTGCCCCCGTCAAGTCATATAAAAACTTTGTGTTGATCATAAAACACAGTAGATAGTAGAGTTCAGTACAGGTGGAAGAAGTTCTTATCCGGAACAAATGTAAATATTCTACATTACAGGTAGAAGCATTGATGTGAACAGTTATTACCAGAAAAATGTCCTTGAGTAAATATTCTTAAGTCTTCTAGAATTTAAAATGAGTGTATTATGAATGCGTAATGGCAAGCACCATTTTAATATTGTAGTTGGTACAGATTGTACTGGGTCAAACTATCTTAGTATTGAGTTGTTAAAAGGCATGATTAAAAGTAGAAACCTTTAATAAGACACTAGAATCTCAACATTGTGCTCCAATACAGTATAGAGTGCAGAGAAAATGTATTTAATTCCACCTCTGGATTTTTCATTCAGCTGGTAGGTTGCCTTTAATATCTGCTTCTTACTGAAAATATGAAAATTGAACAACATGTTCCAACAAATTATCAGGCAGCAAATATCAAGACCACATGCTGCTTTTCAAGGCTTAACCTGGCTGGCAAATTGAAAATAACCCCAGGATCATCTAGCGCATTAATGAACTGAAAGTAATGTTCCTTTTCCATTATGAAAATTTTAGGGACTTCCTATGAAATGTGAATTCCTTCTTCCCCCTGTAATTTCAGAATTGTCTCACAGTTTGAACCGTTAAGATTCAGTTAAGACATTCTGAGGCAAAAGCTCGACTCTATAGAACCAATACATTTCCCTCCGGTAAAACTATTCATTAGTTTATAGAAAAGTAAAGAGGATCTCTCTTACGGGCGATATTATCATTCTCCTGTATCGAGCAAATGGAAAGCTCCATTTTACATTTTGTGAAATGTTTTATCCTGTCATTAAACACTAACCATTATTATATGAGGTTGAATCAATGGGTGTGGATGTGAACACTGAGTCATAGTTTAAACATGCAGCTCTGAATTCTGATGTGGTTTAATATTGCCCCTGTTCCGCAGTCAGAAGGCGTCAAGCTCTCAAATCTGCCACATAACACATGTTTAAAAAAAAGAATCTTAAAATAATTGTTGTGAAATTGGTCTTATATCAAATCATTAATCATTATAAAAGTAAAATGAAGTCTAGTCCAGGCTTAAAGCCAGTGTCCATGTCCTCCCTGCAATTTTGCAGCAATTAGTAGCAGTAGAGCAAAGCGTCAATCAGGCCCTTAAGGACCTTCAGACCTTCCGGGTCCCATAGTTCTGACTTCATTTTTGTGTATCGCCAACCTCATTCTAGAAAGCAAGCAATGTGTTGAATTATTGATACGTTTGCAGATAGTAGTTTCAAATTTTTGTGGTTAGCTACCTCAATGTGTCAATGAAGTGAAAAGCACTGTATGCAAATGCAAGACCCCTGAACTAATGTCTCAGCCAAGTTTAGAGGTGAGGACAAACACACACACACACACACACACACACACACACACACACACACACACACACACACACACACACACACACACACACACACACACACACACACTGGTCTCCAATTATAGCAGTAGGATTTCAGCATGGTAACTTACAAACCAATCAATGTAAAACACCATGACAGCAATATGATATGAAAAAATGAGAGCTGAGCTAGGGAGAGCACTGGTGTAACACGTGCAATGAACCAAACAGTAAATAAGCTGAAGAAGAAGAAGCACAGGGACTGCATGAGGGACCTCTGCAAAAGCAGTACTGGATGATGCAAAAGTAAAGCTGCACTGAATTGGCTCCAGGTTGGTTTTTAGATGGGCCAAACTGAGCAGCACCGCACACCACCTTGGCACCAGCAGTGTGACGACTATAGTGGAAAAAGGTGTACGTTATGTTAATACTGGGACATACTTGAGACCTGTTCACACAGGTGTACCCTGTCTGCCACAGAGTGGATGCTGGGATTGTCTCAACCTGCAGAATAAGATGGTATATATACAATGGATGGATAATAATTACAGTATCATGTATAATAGCATTATGAATACTTTGACTTTCTTTCGGGAGTCATTTTCCAACAGTGATTATTTAAGATTCAACCACAGTTGAATCTAATCGAAGAAACACATGTGCTCATAGTAAAGTGGGGAAGCCATGCTGTCTCCTGGTCACTGGTGATTTTAATCAAGCTCTCAGGCTGGAGGGGTGCCACATGGTGGCAGTGTCCACAAAAACAGCCATGGGGTGGCCAGACCATTTCACTGTCCACATACTAACCTGGGTGGTTAATGTGTGGACAGTACAGATGGTCAGTCCACCATGATGTTGTTGTTTTTTCCAGTTCCAAGACAAATGTTATCTCCCTGAAATGTCTCAGTCAGGTCTGCACTAAAACTATTTCCATTATATTTATTTGAACTGAGGCCTCAGGAAAATGTATATGGAAGCCAAATTGGTACACTGGGCAACAAGCCAAAATCTTTAAATTCCTTCCCTTGTCATGTTTGACTCACCATTGCTCCTCCAGCAAATATTACTCTCAGCTGTAATGAATGTGAATATGTTCTTTTCCTGTCATTTGTTGGAACACATTGCTAATTTGAAACAGTGGATATATCAACCCACAGTGAGTCCATTTAGTCACTTCAGTCACATTTTGATTTCGTAAATGTATCATAACAGCATACAAAACAAAGTAGGGGAAAGGTCAGAGCTCTGAATATGTGCTATAAACATGATGAGTAATGATGATGACTCTGTGGCTAAGACACGAAAGAAACCCACAAAAACAAAACAATTTCTGAACGAGCAGGAGGAAAAATCTGTTGTGTTAATGTTCTGTTTGTTTAAGTAATAAAGCAACGTTCTTCCTGACAGGTGCTGCTCTACCTGGGCAGCAAGGGAAACCCCACCGCTCCAACGGATGTGCATGTTTAAACCACTCTGTAAGTAAAACAAAAACGAATCAAATCATTGGTCATTCAAGCCAGCAAGCTGCCCATTTCAGGGCCACTTGCTCCAAAATCTAGGAGATCCAAAATATTGCCATTTAACAGAATCAATCACTGGCTCTGTCTAAATCAGACAAGGTTTGTGTGAGTATGTGTGTTTGTGTGACACAGAGATACAGGGAGCTGGCCAAAAAGTTTTGGATGTGTGACTTCCCTTTTCAAGCATACCATAAGATTTGGTCATCTGAAGTGGCTCCAACAGTCATCAGATTATCTGGCTCTGTTGGACAGTACGGTTCTTTCCATCAACTAATGCAGTATAAGTCACTGGCCCTTGACTAACCAGCAGGAGTGTGCCTGTGTGCGCACTGCAGGCCTCCTACGACAGATGTTGTTTAGATGTTGGCCACCCGGCTCCCAGCTTTGACCTGCTGTTGTCCCGGTGCAGAGTGACGCAGGTATTGCACAACATTTTCCTTGGTTATGACTGTGACATCATCAGCTCCTCTTAGCACTTGCTGTTTCCCAGTTCCCCTGACGCGCGATACGCTCTCTAACGATTGCACTGTTATGTGTAAACACAGCAAACAACTCAAAGGGCTCACTAGCTCAACTGACAGTGCGTGCACACACACGTAACGCACACCGCAGATCCTGCTGTGTCCACGGAGGCACCTGTCACCGGTGACGTCACATATGACTCAGGTAGATGCATGCATGTGCGCGCGAGTGTGTGTGTGTGCTTCTATGTCTGCGGGTGTGTGTACTGTGAGATGTTTGCATAATCAGCACAGCAGCACACCTTGGTCACAAGGTAAACTTTCCACTGTGCTCAGAGAAAAAGAGCTCCATTTCACACTTGCGTAGGCAGGGAATGGCCTACTTTAGACATGGGACCGTTCAGTGTCACAGATTTATTAATGATTTTATGATTTAATAAATGAATCATTGATAGACAGTTGATACAGTACAAATGATTTTAAAAGTCAATTGTCAATTCAATTTAGTGTTATTGAAACCTAAATAAGGCGGTGGTTTAAATCAATATCACAATATCAAAAATTTGAATTTCTGGAAACAGTATAAATAGGAACACACACGATTGTAGAGGTTACTAAAGTGATCTCTTCTGACCGATCATTCCACAGCCTTAAGCTGCAAACAACAAAGGTTCGGGTACCCCTGATCTTCAGCCTGGACACTTGGAACGGGGTTCAAACCCATTCTGTTTGCTCTCGTTCAAAGATGTGAATTTGTTGTCACTTTCATTTACTCTGGTTTTGTTTGCTTTCCTGCAGATAAAACTGTAAGCAAAGCATCTTCCATCCAATGTGAGAACAACTGCTCTGTTCCTTGTCTGGAGCCCGAGTGAGAACGTCCAAAAAGGAAGAAGGTGACTATGCTGGGTGCTGAGGTAGGTGTGTAACATTTTGTATAAAAGAGGATTTATTGCCTTCTTTTCATTCTTGCTGATGGCCATTTAATTGCAATTTACAAGTTGTAAATTTGGTATTTCCCTTTCCACTGGAATGCATCACTATCAGTTTCGTACACCTCAGCCATGTTAGCTCCCTTTTAGAGCCAGGCTAATGTGGCAGTGAGGACACAACCATAGGAGCTGTCCTCACCAAAAAACAGGAATTGAATGCAGAAATTGTTGGTTAGCATTATTGGTAAATGTATAGCAGTTCATACCTATGGCAATTAACCAAACTCCATTAACTCGGGTGCAACATGGAAATAACTTGTTTTCATAAGAAATGTATCATTGGCACAGAAATGTTTGTACTCAAGAAAAACATCCGGTGTTCTAAAGTGTAAGATATGCTTAAATGCAGTAGTGCCAGGAGTACCGACGTACCTCAAGCGCTGCTTCTCAGTTAATTTGATATATGACAGTTGAACCACAGTTCACCCCAGCCCTGCCCAGGAGACATTAAAGGTGGACCTGTTGTTAGCTTGAGTAATGCAACAGAGATCCATCTGTCCTGCTCTTATGAATGGTCATCAGCACGGCTCGAGCATCTAAATTTAGACACAACAAATTAAGCTCAAATGACTCAGAAGCTTGATGTCTGCGATGTGTGACTTATCCCTCTGTTGCTCGAGTCAGTCAACGCGTCGCCTTTGAGCCAACACAGCCCAGAGTCACTTATTCCACTCTGGGTCACCTCTCAAACCCTCAACTGTTAGAGGAAGGAGGTTGGGTGGGGGGGAGTGGAGTGGAAGGAAGATGGGTGGAGGGAGGAGAGAAGGGCTAAATCAGTTGGTGGAGGAGAGGAAGCTCTGTCATATCCAGGAGGAAGTGTGAGTCAGGGCTCGTACATTCTTGGGGGCTGATTCAGCGCTGCACAGGAAGTGGGAAACGCTTACTGCTGAGCTTTAACACCGGGAGGGAAAGAACCATGTCTGGAGCGGTGTAACTGTAAAACGGGTCCCCCCCCCCCTCCTCCGTCCCCCGGTAAAAGCACACTCGCAGGTGCTCTTACGTCTACACACACAAGCAGCAAGAAGCTTTGCAAACAGAAAAAAAGAGGAAAGCAATACCGCCGGGTGAGACGCAAAGAGCTGTCAGAGAGGAGCAGGGCAAAGGGGAGAGTTCTGGGTCTTCCTCCAACTGTCTTCCTCTTTTCTTCAGCCCCCAGAAATCTCCCCTTCCTTCTCCCGTCACTTCTCAGATTTCACAGTTCCAGCTATGGGAACTTAACCCTTTCCTTTCCAGAAAACTTGGGCTCGTAAGTCATATGTGATGCACGCTCGGAGGAAGTGTTGAAGTTGAGGTGCGGCCTTAAAACGAGCCAAAAAGAGTTCCATCTGTCTAGAAACCCTCTGACCGTCGCCGTCTGCGTTTTTGGGTCAAAGGTCGAGGTTTGCCAGGTGGCTGTCGTGACCTAAATTTCGGGTGTGAGCCAGCAGTGGTGACGTCACTGTGGCTGAATGGATGCGTATGAGAGGGTTTGGTTGGTTCCGTAGAGAATATACCCCCGTACACACACACCGATGTCCATGGTCAGCTTGCCCCACCCCCAACTGTCTGTCTCATGGTCACTGACTCTGTCCTCATGATAAAACACCAGCTTATCACCAGTTTTCCATTCAGCTTCTTAGCGCTTATGTAACGTCAACCCAGGGAGGAAGTGCTGTCCGCTGTGAATGAAGAATGTGTGTGTGTGTGTGTGTGTGTGTGTGTGTGTGTGTGTGTGTGCGAATGTGTTTGTGTGTGTGTAGGACAAAGGAAGACAGAGGGAGGAGAGGGAATGTGTGTGTGTATGTGTGTGTGTGAGAGCGAGAGAGAGAGGCGCATGGAGTGGAACAGGTTTCCACATGAGAATAAACCAACTGAACATCTACAGCAGTGGAAAAAGTGTGCTCAGCTGATTAGTGCATGGACACACACACACACACACACACACACACACACACACACACACACACACACACACACACACACACACACACACACACTGTCACAAATCAACTCATTCCCATAGTCTCTCACACTTCCACACATCACCCTCACACTGCATCTCTGTCTCACACTAAACCATGTTGTATTGTATGGTTGTTGCTAGGAGACAAACTAATTACAAACCTCTTGAAACAGAGGGACTTACTTCTCATTTCTATGCCGGTTACGGTGGGAGAGGGAAAAAGGAGAGTGAAGGAGAGAGAAGTGATGGGGCGAGTGAGGAAGGGGCTGGAAGAGACAAGAGCTGCTCTCCCACACAGAAAAGCTTCCACTCTCAGCAGAGACCAGTCCACAGCTTCATCAGACATGACATCGTCCTCACTTATCTGAAAAGGCAAATGCATGATTCTGCAGATACAATAACACACCGTTCATATAGCAAAATGTCCTTTTTGTGTCCAGCTGTGGCCAAAAGACTTGTAGGATTTGTGTACTGTGTAATTTTGTTCTATTATATTTTGGAATCAACTCATCAGGATCATGTTGTTTGCTTTAATCCGATTATCCCTAAGCTTTACCTTTGGGACATTCATCATACAGGAGGAGATTATGTTGACTCAACATCATGCACGCAACATTTTGTTCCAGTTAGCACATAGTAGTATATACATATTTTTGCACACAAGGCTTGCAATACGGCAATAATTAGATCAGGGCACATAATATAGTATTTGTGTATAGTATTTCTTGGGGACACAGCTCATGTGTCAGGTGTATAGACAAGAGGTCTAAAATTCCTTGGAGTATGTTAAATGGAGTTTGCTCTGTGCTGCAATTTGTCCAACTAAGGGTCATTACCAGGTATGAATCTCCGTCTTTTTACAGGAGGCACAGGATCCTAAAATCTGTGCAATTGTTAAAGGCAAATGTGACAGAGACAGTCCTTAACCCTCTGGAGTCTGAGGTCATTTTTGCAATTTTCATCTTTGTTGAGTTTGGCTTTTTATTTGCAACCGACAAACCTACCCTGTAGAAAAAAAAATCTAGTTCCAGACAGAACAACCAACTCTGTTTGGAGAGTGTGTGCGAAAAACTAACTCAAAACTCAAAATCGGTCCGATTTTTGACAAAAAACGTATTTCATTTATTTTGTCTTTCACTTTTTTTCTTAATCAAGGAGAAACTCAACTTTCTTTTGAGACAACATTTATTCTTATGAGCATGGTTTCAAGAATGAGTGCCACAGATGTATAATTATGTATATCCTGAAAATAAAGCGAATAGAGTGAGAGAGCAATGCTTTAACATGATCTGGCAAACCTACAAGTGCATAAAAAGCATAACCCCAGTGTATAGAAAGCTCTGATATAAACAGATTACATTAATGACTATGTTGGAATATTTCCCAGGGATTTAATGGAATCAAAGTAATGTCAAGTCCCCACTGCAATTCCCCCCCCCCCCCCGTTTATTATTATCTTGGTTTCTTTATGTACATTCTCAAGTTAATTAGCAGATATTCATCTTTCACTAAAACCATATAACCAATAAGTAGCCTACTTTTTACTGTCATTGTCTGAGTACATGTTGCTGCTTACTTTTCTGAATGCAATTGACGTGACTAGGAATGTGTTTTCCACTCTGCTACTGCTATGTTGTGTGTACTTCACAGTCACACATCACAGTGCTGTGAGACAACCTGATTTCTCCGCCTGAAGTCAAATCTGCTGTTATGTTGGACCAACAAGGCCGATTATGTGTCAGCCATGGTGGCAGTCAGGTGTTTAGTAATGTCATTACTAAGGTAAATGGGGGCCTCAACATTCCTCAGCACACAAACATGCAAACACTGAGCGTGACATCCAGCCTCCCGTCATGTGCTCTTCATTTCCATCATGCCATCTCTCTTCTGCTTTTCCACTTTCTCTCTCACCGCCCCACCCCCCCCATTCTTGGCTATTTCACAATGCTGTCCCCTTGACGACATCCTTTCCTGACACTTGCCGGCCTTTCTCGACCGTCACGTCACGCGCCATGGCGGGTTGGGGGGTCAGCTGCCTGTCTGTCCATCTGTCTGACGGGACAGGGAACACTCTGCGTTTTTTGCCTCGTCAGGGTTTCCCCCCTGGATAGACTTTCAACCAGAACACAGATCTCATGCTTGTGTCAGTGTTTCTCGCTGTGTCACAGAACTGTGTTTGCGTTGAGCTGAACTCAGGGCCAACGTGAGACCAGATATAGGCCCTTTACCGCGCTGCATGCCACCATGATGAAAGCGGCGTGTCTCAGAATGGTGGCGGAGGCTTCACCTCTCGCCCCTTCTCGCAGCAGAAATACCCTGGGGTCACCTGGTGAGGCCGTATGTCTGCCTGTGTGTCACCTGCAGGATGAGGGCAGGGGCCAATAAAGACGCAGTTATTTTTAGGAGGGTATCAGTGAGCCAAGGTTGACACAGTCATCAGCGCGCATGACTGACTTATTCCATTCAGGCAGTGTGGGTGGCAGAGGCTCTGTGTGTGAATTTGTGTGTGTGTGTGTGTGTCTGTTGAATGGCAATTATATCCTTGTATCAGGTTCCATCTGCAACTCAAATTTTCTGTCTTTCTGTGTTTCTGTGTTTCTGTGTTTCTGTGTTTCTGTGTTTCTGTCTTTCTTTCTTTCTTTCTTTCTTTCTTTTGCTACATTCACTATATCCTATCTCTGGTAAATTATGATTAACCCGTACCTTGTGTTCAAATGTATACATTTGACCTATTTGTATGCTTTGTTTACTTCTGAGTACTGGCCACAGACCTGCTTACCTTGTGGAATCTCAGTTGCCTACAGTATTGTCGTGTTTGTCATGTCACATATAGACTTCTAGTACTTAAACGACCCTCTGCTGTGCTGTGTTCTACTCATTCAAAAAGTCACTGATTGGTTTGTCGACACATTTCACAACTAGGAAGAAGAGACGCAAGGGGAACATCTATTTTTGTTGTCGGTAATTTAGCAACAGTGTTCTCGGGAACTATGGGTGAGCCAAAGGGGGCCAGGTCCTCCCACGGAAAGGGCTGCTGAACAAACCAGACAGTTTGAATAAAAATAATAGCATTTTAAATGTTCTCTTCAGATTGTGTGTGGGTCACTAAATTCCACGAAAATAATTAAGGTTTTTTTTCTAAAGCCAGTTGTTTACAAAACCTTGTAAGTGCGCCTGGTTGATGCTCAATCGTCTAATCTGCTGTGAGCGTCTGCATTGTGAATGCGCCAGTTAAAATAGTATTTGACCTCCGAGTCGGTGCTGCACGAATACAATCGCATATTGAATTATCAAAAGTATACAAATTACATTGTGCCCGCCCCCTCCCAGTGCAGTTCATATGCCCCCGTGAAAACTGAGCTCTGATCTGAGTGTTCTTCTGACTTAAACCGCCTGAGCTCTGAGCGTGTTCTGAACTAAATTTTCCATGTTGAAAACACAATTTCCTCATGAAGAGAGCAATACTGTAGTTCAGGTCAACCTTTCGACCAGTGCAGAAAATATTCAGCACCACGCTCTGAGGAGGGCAAAGAGTCAAGCTGAAGCACATCGACATGCTGTTTTTTGGAAACACATTACGTATGAATACAATTTTATAAAAGTAAACTCTTAAGCTCCTTTATTACTTTGGGCAGCCATCCCCCCCATTTGGTTTGTTTGTTAACTGTTTTTCGATAATCACAACTATATCAGTGCATTGTGCCTCATATTTCTACTAATTTCAATCTTTTATCCATTATGTTCTTCTACTTGGATTATTACACAACTGGACATTTCCCCTTAGAATGTTCAACGTTCAGCATTCATACATTCAATACAGCTTCTCACACCTATAGACTGATAAACATTCCCACCCTCTGTACAAATTAACACTTGCTCTACTTTGCACAAGTTGCTGTTGTGTGAATATCACACTACCTACGCCACCCTGCTCACAGGTTCATAGATAGATGCCCTCCATTGCCACCAGAGAAGACAAAATATATGTGGTGTAATATGTGGAGTAGTTTTTTAAAGCTTCAGCCATGTTAAGTGCAGAACTTCACGTCTAAGCCAACAAGCATCTACTGTACCGATGTGGCCTTGAGCAAAAGAAGCTGAACATCTAGAGAACCTTTGTTAGTTTGTGTGCGTCTGAGTAGGGAGAAAGTATTGACCGCCATGCCGCCCAGTCAGGTTGAGTAAGGCTGTTTGGATGCCTTCACACCAAGCGCGGTGGTAGGTTCCACCTCTGCTCGGTGACTCACTGGGTTTGGTATGGGATAATGCAATGGTGAGCGTGCTCCAATCTGCCCTGCTCATCAACAGTTTGAATTTTCGGCGAGGTGCGGTGAAACCTCAGCAGGGACAGGCACAGAATGTTAAGTTGACGTTATTACTGGCCATTCCTTTCCATAATCTGGGGTATCAACTTTCAAGTGATGGTTAGTCGCTGGTTTTGACTCAAGGTAATTCATGGTTTCATGTAATTGTCATGATTCAACGTGCGTCATGATCATCAAATACACTCATGTTCAGCTTCTGTAGTGGTTGTCTGTGTGTATGTAAGATGGTTATTTAGACATGGATGTGGTCAGACGTGTTTATTTACCCCCAAGTCCTCTTTTTCTTTTTGCTTTGTCATCATCTTTGAGTCAAGGGCAAACAGAGAAGGAAGGAGCTGATCAGGAATGCTAACCCTCTAGTTTCTTAAGGCCGTTTCAAACATAGTTCCTGGTAAATCACTTGGATAACCTTTTAAGCCCTTTCACACATGCCATGACAATGCCAGAATAGATGGAGCAATAGATTGGCCGTTCCGTGACCTTCCCTCCGATGTTACTGCATTCACATTAGTCTTACAGGCATTTCCCCTGGAATGATACATGGTCTTGTTGTGGGAAATTGTAGGTACAGATTTCTCTGAATATCAATCCCTGCTCCTATTCACACGTGACCCTATACAGGTGTGTGTCCCTGGGCATTTCAAGAAGAGACTGCATGTGTGAACGAGGCTTTACAGAGTTTGAAGGTCTGTGCCAATGTCAGCTGCTGCTGGCTGCTGAAGACATTGTTCCCAGAGGAATCAGTAAAAATGTTTTGGCCCTACAAAACATCATTAAGTGGTGAAATTCAATGTGTAGCCAATTAAAAAAATATAATTATTTTACTTGTACCTTGTAAGCTTGCATCCCCTCTCGATAAAGACATTTACCACTTTAATTTGAATTTGGACTTGGACTCTCTCTCATATCCCAAAAGTAAGTCTCTAGAAATAAGAATATCTCATTTTCACAAGTTTATTTTGTGCTGGTGAAAATGAAGGAGCCCCTTCCCCAGATGAGGCGATGTGAGGGGAGCTCGGGTACAGGTAGTGTCTCAATCCACTTACCACCACCTGGCCTCTACAGAAAATGCCAGAATGCAACATCCACGTGTTCACACCGGATTAAGCAAACTCATCCAGTGAATACTGCAAGACATGGAGCAAACAGAGGCAAGAGCAGTTGCGTTTAATTTGCTAAGATTATTTACAATTTGGGATGGATTAAATTGTATTTCCAGATCCAGATCAAGATCCAAATCCACCCATTTGGATTTGATAGAAATGTCTGCTTGATGAACTTAAGGTCTTAGGTTTGATTCCTGACCACACCTGTAGACAAAAGTGTTCAAGTATCAAACATCTTGCTGACCAAGAACCCTCCTGGAATGTTGTTGTCACCTCTTGTCAGTCTTTTGTAACTTATGAAATTGTTGTATAAATGGAAACAGTCTGATTTTTAAATAAATGTTTAGTTTGCGGTCGGGGACGAAATAACAAAGTCTTCATGAGAGTCGTGTAGATCCATTCTGCTTAGGTGGGACACCCATTACATAAAATGATACAAACATCATGGAAACACCATAATTACAATGAAATTGGCACAAATTAATGTTTGCTTTCCATGTCTTTTTCCTTAACTTTTCCCTGGTTTAATTAGTTAGCAACAAAGCAAATAAGCAATGTTTGAAACTAACAAACGTAAGATCAACATAAACCCAACACGTCCTGAGTTCTTAACATGTTTAGCCACGTAATTCTTTTTTTTTTTTTTACCAGATACAGAGGCAACATTGTGTTGATGACTCATGACAGCTTGCGCTAATGTAGCAAATGTTAGGAATAGAGAATAGAGACTCGCAGTATAACTGCACAAACCATCACTGGCTGGTTTTCTAAGATAACACAATATTAGGGTAAATGAAATATCTTAATTTGTTTAATCTTCAGGCTTGAATACAATCTGCATTAATTTCTTGGACTATTACAAAACCTGTGGGATCCTTCATTGTTTATTTTAGATTTTTCATCCTGAACATTTCCACTCCAGTTTCAGTGACTTTTCCAGAAGAAACCCTTATTTATTAAGAATGGGAGTTGCCATTGTAAAGAACTGCCTTTACATGCATTTCCTAAGCTAACATGGTTCTCCTCAGACAGAGATGAGTCGACGAGTCATACAGTATATTCATCCAATATTGGAGTCCTATTATTTCCTTCTATTTATGATATATATGGCTTACTCACACTCCTGCCTTAACTGTAGTAAATAGGAGTACACAAAATAGGAGCACAATATAAATGTAAATGTATTGATGGTGCCAAGTGCCTGCTGCATCTGTCTAAGGTCAGTGATGGGGTTGTAATCTGTATTTTTATGACTGAGTTTAACGCCACTTAAACCCACTGCTGGGATCTTTCTGGATGTGCCTTCCTGCAGATGGGGAAAGCCTCACACACATCACATCAAATCACATCACACATTGCTGAGTTGTGTTAGTGGTGACGCACAAAAGAGAGGGAGTGTGTGTTTGTGCCACAAGGTGAGAATGTGCACGGGGCTGATGACACTACAGAGGCCACCTTCACCTCATCCCCTCTCCACCTTGAAAGAGTTTATATGTGTGATAGAGGAAGACAGCCAGATGGCCCTCACTCTTTCATCTTCTTTTTCCCTCCTCCTCCTCATCACTCTTTTCCTTGCGTTCTGCTGTTTTGCATGTAGCAGTCCTTCACACTGCGCACGTCATCAGCAGCTTATCAAAGCAACAATGAACTGCCCACACACTCTTCACATCACAGACTATTAGCAACCTCTCACATTGCTGGGATTCTCATGGTTGATTATCTCAGCTCACGTAACACTCACAAAAAGTAACGGGATGGAACTTTGCACGGATGGAGACACAGATGAGATCTGTATGCATGATGGAAATCTGTGATAAAGGCATTTGCAGATACTGTATGTGATCCAGTTCTGGTCTTTACTTACACACTGCACATATGAGATATAGGTTGTCAACCTGGAAACTGTAAAGTAGCACAGGAAATCCTCAGATCAAACCAGATTCTCACAAATTGGCCATTCATACAGGGAAATAAGCCTGACATGGATGCAACTGAAATCTAAACACACAGGTTGGAATTTACTTGCTTGTTTCTGTATCTCAAATATTATTCACCCACTTACAAACTGATTTTTCATTAAACTTGCTAAGGATCGGGATTCAGCAAATTTTAAAACAATTTTGTTGCATCGTGCAGCCGTTTATTCAAAAGCAATACATCATGTCAACAGCACCATTAATATATTCATCCCATGACAGAATATCAATAGATATTGTCCTGATCTGGACAAAGAATTAATTGCACTGATGTGATTTGCCAATGTTGAGCCTTGGCTTCCATACAGTCATTCCTCTGAAGTGAAGTAGCAGAGCACATCCAGATGATGAGAGGTGCTTTAATGTGTCTGCTCTACTGACACATATAATTAATTCATTGAGGACCTTGAAAGATTCTGAAAAGCATTATCTCAAATAGATATTCACATCTTTCTTTCATTTGCATTCATTGAAGCTTTATTATTATTTTTTAGCTTTGTCTTAGAAATGTCTCGGGAATCGAAGTGCAATCACTGAACTGGAATATTAGATTGGAAATGTTTCATTGTTCTGTCCAGTCATGTCAGCTTCATTTGTATAGCCCAATATCACATTAAATATCCATATTCATAAAAGTTCCTGTCATATTTAACATCATGTTCACACATTTCACTAATTTACATGTCCTGTGAGCGATTCATCAAAGCACACCTCATTAACCTGTTCATTGTGATTGGCTGAATGAGCTGAAACGAATGTGGCGGAGATTTATTGTGGCACAACACATTGATTGTAGACTTATGAATATGATCCAAAGTCTCCAGGCGCTTTAGAGGACAACACAACGGCTCCTGACACAGAAGACAAGGAAAAGCTCTCTTAGTGAATTTTATTTACCTGCTGTTACATGAAGATGCACACGAAACAGTTTCTTTATAGGTCGTGGGTTTAATTTAAACCAAATCACAGCAATTTACTTAACAACTTAGCAAATTACATCATTATTTAGTATTCTGCTGCTGTTGTGAGATAAATTCACCCTGAATTCTGTGCTCTTCTTAGCTGTGGAGGCAGGCTCATTATATTTTCACCTGTACTGCCAGGATATTTCTGCCAGGCCGTGACAGGACACAGACAAAAACTGCAGAACCCACGGCTGAAAACAGTCATTTCCTTCATCTCTGGGTTCCATATTCCCCTTTTCAGTTTCGTGTGTAGCTGAGCTCCTTTGTTTGCATTTACAATGTCAGTTCACGGCTCATCTGGTGATTTACCTTATGTACTGTATCTTATTAGTCTCCTAGCAGCATGTATAGAAAAAAAGAATCACAGAAAGCTATATATGTGCACTTACACACACCCACACAGACAAATAACCGCCCCATTTTATACCTAATCCTACATTTAACAGGTACAACTGACCCAAATCTAATCTCATGCGGCACATGTCAGATTTGCGTTTTGAACTCGTAGAGTAAACACTGTCACTGTGTCAAATTCTACTGTCTGCAAAGGAATGATGTAATCCGTCTTCTCCAATATTCTGCAGACATTTAAAGCTGCTTCGGAAAGCAACAACAACTATTCTGCAAAATTGTGTTCCATTCCTGGATATTGAAAAATAGTTTGCGTGTGTGTTGTTGGTTTAGGTCTTTAGGTTTAACAAACATCTGATCTAAAGTTACTATGTTTTGATGTCTACATGAATGTGGATGTGTTTATGGGCTGTGTGTGTGAATCAGTGTGTATGTATGTCAATGTGACTTTCACTGCTACACATGCACATGTCTGTAGGTACGGAGCACATCTTCTAAAAGCGCCGTTGGTATGTGAGGTTTTCGGATAGTCCCAGGTGTCTGTGTGTGTGTGTCTGTGTCTGTGTGTGTGTGCGCATGTGGCTGCAGGAAAGACTACGCTGTCCCACTAATAAGGAGCCAGTCTGACAGCAGTCTGACAGCCTCCTGATAGACAGCAACCTGGCTTTCTGCTGACTTACAAGAATATTCCTGGCATGTCTAGCTTGGGGTTAACTCCTGGGACACACACAAGCAACACTGAGTCAATTTAGATTGTGCAGATTCCAGAATCTACTGAATCTTTCCTGTTTCCTCACATGCTGTTCCCTCTGACAAATGACACTGTGAGCCACTCAGTTGTACTAATGCATGATATTGCTTTTTATTGAATTGTCAAGGTCAGACATTTGAGGCATATTGACAGAACAGATGCATACTTACCCTTTTGTGCATTGGCTGCTGATTATATTTGCTAGCCAGAAACCCAGCAGACAATGTAGCTGTAGAATTGAACCACACAGAAATCTACATTGTATGCCAGGTCCAGGATAAAGCAACAAACATCTCTTTAGCTAAACCGATCGCTTACAGTCTTGCGTAATCTCTAAAATACACCCAATTCATCTAACCAATGCCATTTCATAAAGAGACAGCATTAGAATGGACAAGAAGACAGGGAGAGACACACCGAGAGACAGAAACAAGAATGGCAGAAGAGGAAGGAGTGAAAAAAAAACACACACAAAAAGCCTTGACAAGGGCCTCTTGTGGAGTTGTGACACAGAGAACATCCTGTCTGTGGGGTCACAGGATGGAGCCCCTGTGACATCCAAGCCAATCGGAGGAATGGAATGTGCCACCAGCCAATGGGAGTGGATTGGAATGCTCCACCAGGAAGTAGGCCGAGCCGTCGGAGACCCAGTAGCCAGATGTAGCTGCTGATTGCTACACAGGATCTACACTGCCTACTGAGCAACTGACGACAGCCAGAGGCGTGAACTGCGAGGGGGACATCTCCTCGCCCCGCTTGCGTGTTTTGTAGACACACTTGATCCACCTGAAGAAAAGGGAGGAAAGAGAAGTAACATTAGAGGGACATTTCCGATAAATGCAATCTTACAGGTGGTGAATGCAAAGAGGTGAGAAGTGAGGCAAGAGGGTAGAGCGTTGATACACGAGGAGAGAGAGTAGGGAGAGCATCAGGCAGAGAGGAAGAGGAGCCTGAGGGAGGGGAAGGATATCAGAGATTATCTGCTGACGAACATCTCCGAGCGTGGCATTATCAGTCACAGATTCCTGTCATTCTTTCCCATTAGCCCCGAGGCGTGACCACCGCCAAGCTGGCTCCAGGGCTTGACCCGACTCATAATGGGAGCACTGACCAGGTCTGAGCAGAGCAGACAGACCTATGTGCAGGTGAGGAGAGGACAGGACAGACTACAATGCTGCACTCTCTACTCTTTCTTGGTTCATGCTCTCTCTCTTTCTCAGTGGTCCAGCTCTGCATACCTGAGGCCTCATGACCGCATTGATCAAACATACCGTGACCAGCTGATTGTCACTTGACTCCAATTTCCCTTTTATTAAGGGAAACTGCTTTGGCTCTCCCCCCCCCACCCATTCCTCCTCCCACAATACATTCCAGTGTGCTGTCACCATATTGGCTTTCTATTTCCGCGTCTGTCTTCCTCTGTCTCCTTTTTAGCGTGTCCAGAGACATTATGATGAAGGAAGTAAGGAGCTGCATGCTCCCCTGTGACTTTGCTTTGTGTCTTTTTTGTCTCGGTTTGCCTTGACTGCTCTCTTTGTGACAGCTCAGAGATGGATGCTTGAGTATAGACTCTGACTGTATTTTCATTATGTGCCACCCCCCCTCCCCTCCCTCCCTCCCACCCCACTGTGCTCTGGAGGCTTTATATTTTGGGGATTTGAAGCTGAACTGCAAGGGGACGTGGCCTCGGGCTCTGTCCTGGAAACTAGAAACTACAAAAGTGTGTGGTGAGGCAGGTGATGGGGTTGGGAGGGGGAGAGAGGTAGAGGTATACTGTATGTTTGAGTGAGGGACTTACCTTTCCTTGAGAACAGGCTTGGCAGCTATCACAGTTGTTCCATGCCATGTCTGTTTCCATGGAAGAGTTCAGCAAAATGCATCAGCTAACCTGAAGACACAGAAGAGAAATAGCGATGGTCAGAAACATGGACAGTACAAGAGACGAATGCGAAGAAATGATTATAACTGTGGAAGCAACTCTCAACTGAACTGTAAAGCACTGGTGTGATATTAACAGGTCTGAGTCTGAGTAAGCTCACAGAGCCAGAGAGTGATAAGGTGATAACGTCTTCTCTGTCTCTGTCTCTCTATCTTATCTCTGTCTTTTTCCATGCTTTGGTGATGCTGCCGCCACCGCAGAGCAAAGGGGTCAAATGTACGTAAACCACTCAGCTTTTTCCACTGAAAGCGAAGCCTCGGTTTTTTGAGACAGGTGACGCTTAGCAGGACAAGGTCACAACCCGAGACAGACAAGAGACGGCGGCTGAATGGAAATCCTCCCACACCTAAGCTTCCTGACGTCTGCTTTTATTCGATTCATCTAAAAAACAGTTGGCGGTTGCCGCGGTAGAAAACTGAAAGAGTGACAGAGGGTCAAAATTCACACAAAGAGTCTCCTCAGGTGCAGGAGGGGGTTTGTGGAGGATGGATCCAGAGTGAGCGTGAGGGAGAGTGCCAGGAGGCCCCCGGCGTTGGGTGAGGAGGTGAGAGCAGGGGTGAGAGCAGGGGTGAGGCCAGGCGTGCCATTCCATTCCTGCCTGCACTGGGCAAGGCTATTCCTAGAGTGTGGTATATGGCAGTTGATGTGGGTTTCCTCTTAGCTGCCTGGAAGATGACTGTGCCTGACCACATCCACATTCACACACACTCCCCCCACCCCCTACCCCCACACACACACGGAGCACATTCACAAAGTGACAACTGTGCACACATATACAGTAAATATACACTGACAAGTACACACGTGCACATGCGTCCACTCTCATGCGCACACATTCTGAGAGGAAGTAAAGAGGAACTGAATCATTACCCTGCCTTCGCCCCAAAGTAGGGGTGACCACTGTACAAAGTATGTGTGTGTGTGTGTGTGTGTATTTGTGCAAACATAAGACACAGTTCTGCATAAAGCGACACCGGCTCATGTTGGGAGTGCTGTTTGTTGCTAAAGTATGTGTGGGCATGTGTGTGTCGTGGGTGTGTAGGATGTGTGAGCTGGGTGTGGATGCATTCCCTCTCCATCCATATGTGTGTGTGTGTGTGTGTGTGTGTGTGTGTGTGTGTGTGTGTGTGTGTGTGTGTGTGTGTGTGTGTGTGTGTGTGTGTGTGTGTGTGTGTGTGTGTGTGTGTGTGTGTGTGTGTGTGTGTGTGTGTGTGCGTGTCTACATGCTGCTGCTCATACTGAATACCTCTGGTGAAGTCACAGTCCCAGACATTTCCCTTATCCATATAGTGTCCCTGCTTAGACAGCACAGAGAGTCAGAGACGAGGACAGAATGTAATACACGCTCACTCGCAGCTCACCACCAATTAAGACGTCATTCCACCAGAGCAGCGGCCAATCAGATATCAGGTCCCAGCTTGAGAGCTTGATTGGTTGTGATGGCTAAGTGAAAGCATCCAAGCTAAGAGAGGGAGAGCCAGTAGTTCAGATTGCCGTTCAATGGAGACAGAGGTTATGGAATCACAGTCTTCCATGCCACCCCTTCTCCCTTTCCAAACTTGTTCCCTGTCCCAGAATATTCCTCTGCTATCCAAGGAAAAGCCATTGCCAGACGAACTGCCGAAGTCTCCTTTCTTCATCCCCTTCTGCCTTTCTCTCTCTCGCCCTCATCCTCCCCCTCTTTTTGCCCTCTCGCTTTCTGTCTTTTTTATAAGATGAGGAGATGAAACAGGCTATATATGTAAAGTGATCCCAAATGGCTCCTCTGGGTGCTGCTGGGTGGTTCACACAGCCAGTCACTGTGAAGACTGAATCCAGGCCTAGAGAGGACAGCCAAAGAGAGGGCCCCGAAACAGAAGGCTTGTACCCCAGGCTCAGCCATCAGGCCCAGAGAGAGAGGGGTGTCTGCAGGCCCTTCCAGGGGGCTGGACTGATGGGAAAGAGCTGGCAAGACGACCAAGGAAAGCTAACTCCCCCCCTTAAGCTGCTTTATGAAGGTCTGGCAAACGTGCAGAGAGCTAAGGAGGGAGGCGGCAGAAGAGGGAAAAATAGAAATATAAGAGGAGGGATAGATGGATGGATGGCGTCCCATCCTCCAAAGCCAGTGTAATGGCACTCCTGGTTCCCGTTCAGCCCTTGGCCTTTGCGGGGTCCGGGCTTCATGTCCGCCTTACCAACAGCCCTGCAAACGCAGCTATAAATCTGCTTCATTACTCCCAACACAAGGCTGCCTTGGATAATTATAATGACTTGGCTACTGATACACAAACGGCCTCCACCCTAAATACTAACACAAACCTTGACAAATGGCCTGGAGATACTTGAAG
The DNA here is from genome assembly GCF_046128005.1 of Genypterus blacodes. Taxonomy (NCBI): domain Eukaryota; kingdom Metazoa; phylum Chordata; class Actinopteri; order Ophidiiformes; family Ophidiidae; genus Genypterus; species Genypterus blacodes. The sequence continues at coordinate 463,924 of NW_027466822.1, forward strand.
ACGATGATTTATTAACTGGGCTACAAGGATCTTTCAACGTGTCGGATATGGAACGTTGTAGCCAGTTAGAATTTTTGGGATTTTGATGTTGCATTTTCAGTTTAATTATGTTTTTCTTTAATCACATAGAATTTAACTGTAGGTGACTGTAGTTCCTTACGGCCGAACACTGCAGCCACATGGAATAATCAACCAGGCTGAGTCATTGTGCTAACTGAGTACCTTTGGAAAACAAAAGGAACACCTTAAAAACACATCTCTGCGGGCTTTGCCCATTGATCCTGGTTTTCCATGACGTGCATCCGTCTCTACAGCCTTTTTCTCACACTGCCACTTATTGGAATTCAGCGCACTCGCAGAGCGGGGCCCAGGTAGGGGAAGCTTTACCCATATATAGGCAGGGGAGGAAACAGGCCAGGTGTGTGTGGTTAGTACACCGTTGGAACGAGCGCGCTTGAGTACACAAAGATGCGCACGCACACAAATTGTATCAGGCATGCGCCCACCATAAGCTCCATCTCCCCCCTCCCTCGCTCTCGCACACACACACGCACGCACACTGGAGTGTTACATCAAACCGAGCCGCGTTCGGGCCCTGTGACGTCTCGAGTTATGTTGCTAAGCTCTTAACTCTAGAATCTGCCTGTGAATGACAGACTTCAGGCCGGAGTGACTCTGTTGCTGTATAAACAAAGACGAGTCATGCGAAAAAGGAAAGTGAGGGGGAGGGAAGCACAGAAGAGAAGAAAAAAAAAAGAGTGAGTCAAGTGATAGTTAAGATTGTTCTGGCGCTACTTAACCCAGTTTGAGTTACATAACTCTAGATGTTGGAATGACTATGGTATGTCGCGTGTGCTCATCTTACAGGCAAGTATGTGGCTCAGGCGAAACTTAATGACTTATGGCCTAAACGCGCACACCTCACTAAATCACCTGCTTTTGGGCTAAACACCTTTCGTGAAGTGTAGCCCCGAGTCATGACTCAGTCAAACCACCGACTAGCAGATAGATAATTTAACACCAATCACCGCAGAGCTACGGCCATTATTGCAACGTGCAACAAAAAGAAAAGACACATTTGCCCTTTTCCACACTCTGTTATTAAGAAATTGGGTTGATTGGGTATGTTTGCCGTTGTTGACAATGTCCGCGGAGTCTCATTTCACAACTTCACTACATGACACGTTCACAATCATGTCATCAGTCAGTGACATTTGATATTTTCACTGCATACCAAGGACGCACTGCGCGTGTTCTCTGTTATCATCGCTGCACTTCACAAAGTCACGCATGGCAGCTTTTGGGAAATTCTTTTTTAAAGGAAGGTCCACCTAAAAATCAGCTTAGGCGATAAACAAGTTTTTCCTGTATTTCTTTGCTATGGTAATGGGGGGGACAGCGGTGAGAGTGGGGCCTGCTCAGCCTGCCTGCCAAGTAGGACAGGGCAGAGTTCACAGTGTAAGCAGAATGATAAGGCAGGGGGCAGATTCCATGCTAATCTCCAGTGAGGAATTTAATCACCCTCATCAAGATACCTGCAACACATCTCACCGCCAATCTTCCAGCTATCGCACACGAGCCGGAAACGCTGCCGTGATAAACGTTAATAGATTGTTGCGCACCAACATGGCAGTTTATGGTTGTTGGCCCCTTATCACTGATCCTCACCCACACACACACACACACACACACATACCGATAGACACACACCTACACACGCACACACACACATCGCCCCTTATGCCATAAACTACCAAATAAAGTCGTGCTGGAGCGGCGAGCTCTAAGCCAGACAGAACTGGGGGAGTTAAAGAGCTGCAGTAATCTTTTGGTGGAACACAAGGAGTGGCTGTCATTGCGTTGCAGTAAAACAAAGAGACAGAGGGGGTGTGCATGTGTGGCTACAGGCAGGGCTGCCACAAGTGCTGACGTAGTGATGACACGGTGTGTGATCACATTCTGTACACATGTCCGCAACCACACAGAGCAGCCGTGCCTCCAGCGCCGGGGCCTTCCTCTTCCTCGTCTCACTGAAGTTTTGAATGAAGTTACTACACTCGACGTTGTGGCCAAATCCACAAATTGACAATGTCAGTTCAATCAGCAAATTCCTTCTCAATAATGTATTTTTTATTGAGAAATTGAGAAAGTTTCTCAAGTTGAGAAATCCCCAAAATATAAAAAAAAAAGGCCTCAGGAGGGATTAGTATCAACGCTGTAGTACTACGTCTGCAATGGTGACCCACCCTCTTATTACATGACAAGTGAGTAAGAGTAATGATAGCTGGAGAGAGAAGCGTCTGAGTCAGAAAGAGAAAGACAGAGAGGGATGCACTGAAGAACAACAGTTGGGCTAAGAGCCACAGCTTTAAGCCCACATGTTACACACACACACCCCACTGTTCAGCCTGTGACTAAGCCCCCCTTAGACAAACACATGTAACTTAGAACCCGAGCCCTGATTCACTCTGCTCCTCACACACTCCTTCTGTCTTTTCTCACACACTCACACACATATCAATACAAAAACATGCGAGGAGAAACCGATGGCGACTGCGACGGGCATCGAAACGTGAAGTCCCTGCTAACCAGTCATCAGTCGTCACTTTCCCCCCTCAGCCAATCCCATCAGCTGCTTGCCATGTCCATTCATAAAGAGCCGTCCGTGCGGGGCCATACTGTATATGCACCCCCACCCCACCCCCCCACCCATACGCTCAGTTCATTCATGCCCTCTGCTGCTCAGGAAAAGGAGTAGCCTATCTGTGTCAAATTAAAGGGGGGAGACAGGAAGTAGTATCAACATGTGACTGAACAACAGAAAGACAACCTTTACTTTTTCAATCACTGCTAAAGCACAAATCCCTATTTTTATCACCCCTGACATCAGCAAGGGACCAAACCGTGTCATCACATGTATACAATTACAGCAGCGAGGAGAGTACATACCATACATTCTGCTCCCCCATCTAATCCTGACCATAGTGAGCCTGGCGGCGCAGTGAGAGAGCCGGGCTATGTAACAGTGAATCAGCTCTATTGTAATGTGATCACGCTGTGAGGTAACGTCGACTCGACCGGAGAAATGACGGTTCAAAAACGCGTGACAGCCACCGACATCATGGACAGGACGCGGCTGAGACTCCGTGCCGGCGTCGGCTTCACACGCAGGCATTTCCTTCCATTTCTCACACTTCTTCAAATCGAGTCTCTATCAGATGGCTGACAGTCCACAGCCCGGCACCCAAACCCCTCCGACTCTCTGCCCCCCGGTCCTGAGCTGCTCTGCCTATTAAGGATCTGGGAGCAGTTTCTCAACCTTAACTTGTAACATATGATATCCATCAACAGCAGCAGCTCCGCTTTCTGGGAGCCTTTTTCTTTCTTCTTTGCTTTTTTTTTTTTCCACTTACCCGTCTGGGTGAGAGTAGCATTTCCTCTCGGCGCTGAGGTTGGAATGAGGGGGTCCCCCCCGCTCTCTCTCTCGCTCCGGTGTCTCTCTCTCTCGGTGTCTCTTAAGTCTTTCTCTGTCTCGGTCTCTTTCCCCTGTCACTGCCTCAACCAGGGCTTCCCCCTCACCTTAACTTTGCTTGATCCAGCACAGATAGAGAGAGAGAGAGAGAGAGAGAGATCGAGCGATAAAGAGAGAGACGGATAGAGGTTGGGTAACAACGTCTCACCCACATCCATCCGTCCACGGCGAGTAACTCAAAACTTGCCGAAGCTCCCGTAAGAATTCATCCTTACATGTCTTCTCATCTCTGCTGTTCTCTCTCTCTCTCTCTCTCTCTCTCTTTCTTTCTTTTCTCTGTCTTTTTCCTCCTCCCGTTGCATTCTTCTGAGTGTAATCAGTAACAGGCTTAAAGTGACAGCAGCAGCAATATTGCCGGCTCTCACACACACACACACACACCCGCACACACGCATTTTCTCACACAGCCACACACACAGTCAGTGTGTGAGGCTCCCTCTGGGCTAAAGGTGCTTTCCCAGCGCTCTGGAGACACTACAGCCGTTAAACTCCCTAAGCCCGGCCCTGCCAAAGCTGTGCTATCACATGTTCTCTCTCTCTCTCTCTCTCTCTCTCTCTCTCTATCCCTCCCCCTGTCTCTCCCTCTTCTCCCTCCCCTCTCTCCCTCAGCCCCTGACTGACACAGTCGGACACACACTCTCACACACACTCAGGACCAAGGCTGCACTCTCTTATAGTGTGGCTGTTAAAGAGGGGGCTGAGCCTATTGCTGTAGAGGGCAGTGTCCTGTTACACAGCTCTCAATTGAGGTTAGAGAGAGGACATCCATTCAGAAAAAAAGAGAGGAGGGAAGGAGGAGGGGAGAGGGAGGAGGAAAAAAACTAATGGCAGCCACTCTCTCTCTCGCTCGCTCGCTCGCTCGCTCGCTCCGTGTGTGTGTGTGTGTGTGTGTGTGTGTGTGCGCGCGCGCGCATTTGGGGTCTTCAAAAGCAGGAAACTCCCCTGTCGGAGAGTCGGGGCGCCTGTGGAAAGGGTCCGTCTCCTAAATATGGGAAGGGAGGCAGGACATAAGCGGAGGCCCCCCCACACTGAAAACACACACAGAGCCCACAGTAGAGGGGCCTTTATGACTTCCAGCCTCACTGGCAGCATTACTCGCCCCACCCACACGACACACAGACACACACACACACACACACACACACACACACATACACACACACACACACACACACACTCACACAAACAAATACTAAATGTGCAGCTTTCAGGACTAATTTCACATTTCACAAATTGATCAATTTACATATAAATGTACCGTCGCACCGAGCCAAATGGGAAGCTGATTGAAGACTTTTTGAGGACCTGCATTCATTTTAATTCCCCCATCAACGCCACCTCCCCGAGCCGAGACAGTAAATTATTATCTTTACAGACTTTAAGTTTATTTAACTTTAAATTATCTCTGGATTTACATAATAATGATATGTATCACCATTGGGAATGTGATGCACTGAAATCTATCATTTAAGTTGCATTTTTTAATGTCCTGCAAAATCACTTCATAGCTTTACAAAAGGCACAGATGGGGGAAAATAATTAAGGCTTGTAACAGACAGAAAACCGCTGCATTTTCAACAGCGTTTCGTCTCCTTGTGTCACCAAAGTGGCTGCTGAAACACCCAGAAAACACACATTCGCAGCAGCAGACGCAGTCATTAAATGGTGAGGACGGCTCAGCCTGTGATTGTGGTCACGTAAAGTGTTGGACAGTAACGGTGAGAGAGTCGGCTGAGCTGCTGGTTCCTCCGTATAAACAAAATAAAACGTGTTTGTACTGAAAATGTTTTTATACCCTGGTTTTCTACTGGATTTTTTTTGTATAATTGATTTTCTTTCCCCCTGGTCACTATTTTAAGTAAAACAGAAAATAGTGAGTACTGAAATAATTTGCACCAAGGGGGAATAAAAGTTAGTTTCCCCCTTAAAGATGATAAATGATCTAAGTTGCTTTTTTGGGACACTCTGGCTTGATGGCAAGAACAGGATTTCCTACAATTGGACAGGGCAGTAAACACACCGGACAATTACACTCTGAACAGTGAGACCCTGAGGAAGGGTCAATGCCGTCTGGTGACCCCAGATTTAGAGCCAGACCTGTAGCACGAATCCTGACCTAAAAATGCCCTTGGCCTTGATTCACCACCTCTGGTTTCCACCTCAACCTTCACCTACTTCCTGCTAGTTCGCCCTACTTCTATTCACTGCCACCAAGAGCGCGCCGTCTCTGCCAACCACACCTATCAGCAGCCCTGTCCACTCCACCCCATTCTGCCCCCCTTCCTCCTCCTCCCTCTCCCCCTCCTCCTCCTCCTCCTCCCGTGGGGTTTGGGACGAGGGTGGGCTGGGGTTTGAATGAGAGTCAAACTTCCAGAATAGCATAGTTGGTTTGTTACTCACAGGAGGCCATGTGACTCATCAAAGACCATGTGCTGCACCCATGCTACACTCTCATTACACGCACGCACACAAACACAACACGCACAGGCAAAGTGAAGGCAAGTTAGTGAAGCTGGAGTGCCGCCTTTGTCTGACAGGCTCCATTCATAATTATTTAAATGACCTCAATGAGTCATGTAACTGGTTGGGTAGCGTAATGGCCGACGTACACACACACACACACACACACACACACACACACACACACACACACACACACACACACACACACACACACACACACACACACACAATCCAAACATGTGGCTACTGGACTTGGACTTGGATGTCTGAAAAAGAACATCAAGAAGGAAAAGGAAAAGTGTGTTTTACAGCTAATTCTAGCACATCAATTCCATTTAGCATCATTGCAGTATCAGCATGTCTCCAAATCCAAAAACTGAAGAAATCTGATTTTCTCTTCTCTAAATGAAATAATCTTATTCAGCAACATCTATACCAAATTGAGTATGTGTTTGTTTTAGTCAGAAAATCAGACATTTGTTAGCTCTATAAACACATTTAATGGAATCCTGAAATTTGTATTTTCCTGAAATAAATCAATAAACTGCTGAGATTATTTCAACCTGTTCCAATTTACATATTTAACCAGTTTAAGGATTTTTCGAGACAGGTTGCAGCACTGGAATCAATAAAATGACACTTGATTGGGGAAACACACCCTTGTCATGGGATCTATTTGTTTATCCTCCATATTCGTTCTGTAAACAACAACAGGGACGGGAAAAATAAAGGCTCGCTGCAGAAATGGAGATATCTGTGCAGCCAAGCATTTCGCCGCCCCGCTATATTAACATTCATTCCCGTGCGGCGCCGTGGGAATTACGCTTCATCTGGTTAAAGTGTTGCATGTATTTAACTGTGATTAAAATCAGTAAATTAAATTGTGTCTTCATCCATAGTGAAACACGAGATAAGTTATGACGGACAGATGGAAGAGGATGAGGAGGCTGCCGTCTGGCCTGCCTCAGCGGACCATGGCGGCAATTATACCGCTTTTCTATTGTTTTTGTATTCAAGCACGGACAGGGAATTATTTTTTCCACAAAGCATGAAAATATGGATGCAAGTGTTATCACAGCCAAACACCATTTTCTGATTTAGCCTCCTGAGCGTGCGAGCTACGCCTGCGTTCAGAGGAACCAGGTAATCTAGCATTTAAGGTAAGAAAGTGCGGCTGTACGCTTTGCATGTGTGAGTGGGTGTGGATGAATCACGGCCTGTCGTGTGTCAGACCAGTGAATGGGTTTCATTCTGTGCTGCCGAGCTCCGAGCCCGAGCGAGGATGACTCAGGGCGAGAGCTGCTAAGTGACTCCAGACGGCTGCTCCATCCAACCTGTAGCATTTATCTAAGAGTCCGTCCCAGCGCCGTGTCCTCACCTCTCATCTAACCTGTTCATACAGCCAGTTATTCTCACAACGAATGGACGTTTTGCTTCTGTAGCGCTATTTCAATTCAGCCGTTTAATTTGCCATTTGGAGGGTCGTGCCAAAAGCAGCAACCTGACAGATTAATCTCCAGCTTGTTATTCAGCTGCTTGGCTGGACACCGACAATGAGTCACTGGCAACAACATTCGTTTTGAACAAGACATTATTTTCATTTTCAATTATAATTACTGCTGAAAATGATTCAAATATGAAAATAAACCTAATCAATATGATTTTTTATAATGGAATAATTACAGTATAGACTATATATAATAATATTGTAATGTAGAATTGAATGAATTAACCTTGGGGATGAAATTGATAAATAACAAAAACATTCTGTCGGCTGGTTTGTGTGTGTTTGCATGATTGGTCAAAAAGTTATTGACTGATTTTGGTAAAACACTAATACAAAACGTATATTTATGTATATTTGTTGTTAGAAAAATGCTGTTTATTATTGTTCCTTTTCATTCATATCCTGTATATTATTGGGATAAGACTCATTTCACCTTGACCTGTCAAATTAGCATTATTTGCTTATGTAACTTTAAATCTACCATTACAATTTGGCTTCAAGTACAAAGTTTCACAGTAAGCGAGAGGTTTGCCATTTTAGAAAGTGACTCAGTCTATTGTGGGTACAAACGGAGCACAGCCTCGCTTTCTGGGAGGATACAAGGGCGGAGATGCATTTCAACACACATGCACACCACAGGCGGGGGCCTTTCCTTAATGTATTCACACGCACGCACGCGCGCGCACACACACACACACACACACACACACACACACACACACACACACACACAATGGAGATTGCAGTGGAAAAGGAAACTGGGGATTCCTGAGATTCCTGTGGACAAAAAGGTGTGAACTCAAGCAGCCGAGCAGCCTGGGAATTCTGCTGAGAGGCAGTTTAACGGGTGACCAACGTTGTTAATGACAGAGGGAGAGAGAGAGAGAGACGGAGAGCAAACGCTGGATAGAGAGATAAAGAGCACAGATTAGAAGAAGGAGAGAGAGAGTGGGAGAATGAGAGAGTGTGTGGAATGACTGCACAGGACATCAGAATGACGCCCATACACATCCAAAAATCATAATACTCACTAATACTTCACAATGGCAGATAGAGACTAGACTTATATGGAGACTAATGACAAGAAACACAAGCCCGGTCACAAGATAACTAAACATGGCACAAAGAGAAGATCGGCGTACGTTCCTAATCATACCAAACTGATCTGTGTTAGCAGAGTGACGAATTTGAAATGAGGACAGTGTCTCCACCCATGTCAATAGATATCTGAAATGAAATAGGGAACATAATCACAAACTAATTAATCAACTACATTTAACTAAATATAAACGATAAAGTGTTTTCTGGTGAGCCGTGCATGTTGTTTACATTGTTTACGTCACAGCATCAGAAGCTGGCAGCACCGCAATCGCCGATTACTGCAAAATTAAGACGCGTCGCTCCTATAATAAGGCTCTTAAATGTCCGACGTGGAAGAAGCAGCGAGAGAAAGGAAACTGAAATCTCGAAACTCTCTTGAACCGCAAATACAATATCAAGGTAACAAGCGATACATGTGTCATAGCAACCCGAGTCTAAACACAGAGATGTGCTGTCGTTACACGATACAGTGACGCAGGTCCGTCTGGTTAAATACGCACATTCTGTACTTGTACAGTTGTATCATCAGTTTCCCTTCATAACTCAAATCTCAAAATTACAGTTAAGTTACGTGCCGGTACAAAAGGTGTCATTTGCTTCAAACAAGTGGAAAAATTAAATGCATTTTTTCTAAATTGAAGCATTTCCTTAAGACTCTGACTCACTCGCTACAAAATTCCCCAAAATAAGTTGATTCGTATTTGAATAAACAGAAAGAAATGATAGAAATCCACAGCTTGTGTGCTTAATAATCCCGTTGCTGCTGTGTGTTGCATCCTTTCTACCAAAATCTTTGGGATATTAAGGAAGTTTGTTAAAATCTTTCATCATAATCTTGCATTGCAACAGACAGTGGCTGCATGAGGACAATGCTGACTGATCATCTCACCGCACGCAGACAGGGATGCCTGGTCATTGCCCTGCAGTGCTGCCAACCGGCCAAAACACACAATCAATACAGCTTTGAATGACAACACACACACACACACACAGACAGACAGATAGATGCACCTGTCTCTGTTGTTCTAGGCTGGACTCTCTCAGCCAATGATGGATGAGAGCAGACGTAACAGCGACGTCATTTCATTCACTCCCATGGCCTCACACACACCCACACACCCACACACACAAAACACCTCCACTGAAAGACAGGCATGCAACCAACCAAGGTCAGGAGATGGAAATATGTCAGTCAGACCTCTTGCTCCTGGCCGTGTGAGGTAGTATAAGTGTGTGTGTGTGTGTGTGTGTGTGTGTGTGTGTGTGTGTGTGTGTGTGTGTGTGTGTGTATGTGTGTGTATGTGTGGCAGAGGCTACACTGGCTATATTAGGCCACTCTGTATGTGGCCCCAGTATAGAGAGAGAGAGAGAAAGAGCGAGATATGATGTCACAGTCACGCTGGGAAGGCATGACTCTATGTCTTATCTTTGCACTGTGCTTGTTCTACATTCTTCTCTATTGCCCTGCAGTAATGTCTGTGTGTGTGCGCGCGCGTGCGCGCGCGTGCGTGCACGGGTATGCTTAGAACACAGTCTCTCGGTGACACACACACACACACATAAGGTTACCCCACAATGCCAGCAGCCCACTGGTAGCTGGTGTGTGGCTGATCTCATGGGATTTTTAGTTGGGATGCATTTTGTTGAGGATGATTTGTAATCTAATTACATCACACACAGATTATATTGTCACATTATATTTAGATGTTGATTTATGCAAAGCAACAGCTCGGAGCTACAAAGCCAACAAATACAGAGATGGAATACGGAGACTAATCTTGATTTCTGAGAATAACAACAATCTAATGATATAAATAATAAAGCTACATTACACATACAAGATATTTATTAATATAAAGTTGTGATAAAGCTGATTATTATGTAGAATATCAACTTGAGCAGTAAATATGAAATTACAGTAATTGTTTAACAGTAAACCTCATTGCTTTTTAATTAGTAATATTAAAAGAACACAAATGCCAAAATATACACTACTTTAAATATATTATTATTTACAGTGTTATTTGTAATAACATCAATCATAAGAAATATAGTAAATCATAAAATACAACATAGTGAGCGTCATAATTAATGACGGCAAATTTATAATGTTATATAATGATATGATTAGTAACTGATCGGGTCACGTAATATTTCCGTTTGTGAGAGTGTGTGTGTGTGTGTGTGTGTGTGTGTGTGTGAGCTGTTAGTTGCATCAGCACTCTTTTGAAGGAGCCCACCGGTGCATCCCGCCCCACCGTCCCTGCCCCGTCTGTCCCTGTCCCCTCCTCCCCTCCCCTTCCACCCCCTTTCCTCTTCCTCTTCCTCTTCCCTTCAGAGGTGTCAGAGGAAAAACAACCAGAGAGAGTCAGAGAGAGAGAGCGAGGGCGAGGGACCCCCGCCCCTCGCCAACACCCCACACCCCCTCTCGCCCTCTCTGTGTCTTTTCCACATCCACACAATGTGGGCTATGTGGAGGCAGTGACTCCGCCGCCGGCCGGCCCACTCACAGGATATACGAGCTGCGAAGCCCGACCGAGGCGCTGAGGGGTGACACAGTGGAGAATGTGTGTGTGTGTAAGACGGTGTATGCGTGTGTGGGTGCGTGTGAGGATGACTATGTCCCACGTGACCTCCCCCCCACCCCCCCGCTGGCTGGTGGCTGTCTCAGCAGCAGCAGCCGCACCAGCAGCAGACGCCCTTATCCTGACGCTACAGGGCGGAGGGGCTTCTTGTGAAACATTCCTCTCCGCCCGGCCGCACCGACCAGCGTTTCCTGCTCTCACTTCCCTATCCTTCCCTCCCGTGCTCCCTTCCTTTCCTCCCTTCCTCGCCTGCTCTGCCTCCCGCTTGTCACAGCTCCGCCTCACCCTCCGCCTCGCCTCCTCACGCCTACGCTATACCCTCCAGGATTTCCCTCCGCCCAATCTCCCGCTCCACACCCCAGGGCTGGTCCCCTGGCTCCAGCCCCCACACCCCAGACTAGTGGACTCTCTTTGGGTTTCCTGGAGAACCACCTTCCATTATCGGAGCGAACAAGCCCAGCCCAGAGTCCCCGCTGCTGGGGACTTCTGGGCTCATTGTTACTATGAACCTGATTTCCATCTCTGGGGTCAGGCTTCTCGTTTCACCAGAAATGGAACCAAAACAACACCGGGTACATGTCGGACCGGGTCGGTACCGCCCGCTGCTAACATGATGGAGACTGCAGAGCCCAAAGTATGTTAAGGATTGACACATGCCTCAAGGAGCTAGAATAATTTCATTAGGATTCATTTTTGTATCCCACTATGGTCCACTGTAGTTTCAGTGTCTTTTCCGCCATATAATACAGAATACTTTGGACATTTTTGGCAGGAAAAGGTCCAAATGTCAATGCAGAGACAATATTTGCACACATTTCACTGTCAGCAGCTTTGGTCACAAAATACCGGCACCGATTCCGGCTTTCAAAACCTGCTGATATTAGTCAAACCCCCATATATTGTAAGTCCTGCCCTCCCGTACCTCAAAAGGAACCTCCCCGTTACGTCACTTTAAAAGGACTTCACTAGAGTATCTTTATTTGTGATCAAACTATGCATTTCTACTCTACTAAATTCATCCATCCATTCTCTGTGCCTGCTTATTACGGGGAGGAATCGTGGTGCTTCTTACCTGATTACATTATTATGTGACAGCTTCAGTTATTAGCACGTTCATGTTTCTGTCTCAAAAACAGCCTTGTTTCAGGTCAAGGACACAATCTGCAACCTCAGATTTAAATCCTGGACTAGATTAAGTCCTGGTCTAGACCTGGCTCGATCATCTCCTTGGGTTCATTTGCACGATACCGCCCAGGAGAGTTTTACACCATTTCTTCAACCTTTAGATGTACTTGGTTAATCTAACACTGACAGAGAACATGAGGGGTATATAAATGTTCAAAATTTAAACACAATCGCTAATAACAATCTGAATGCAGGAAGTATTTTGCCACTGTTATCTCACTATATTTTCTCAGAAGAAAGTTTCATTTGTCTGCGCTCCGGTCCAGAAACACGTTTAATCGTGGGCAGCGGTGACGAACGCTCCCTATCACAGCTAACACTTATGACTAATGGCCTATGCATATGCATGTGCAATACACAAGCCTGCGATGTGAGCGTTTGCTATCGTGTGTCCGATGAAATGAACATGCAGCGCGAAGTTTCCTCTGCTTATTCTTTCAGAGCGAGTGAGGGATCCAGCAGATGGCTCTGGGTCTGACACAGCCATCTGGGCTGCACAAAGCCCGGCTGGGAGCGAACTATGCGGAGATTCTCATTAATATTAGGAAGAGGCAGGGTCGAGTCATTGTTCTGCAAGTAACAAGTACTGCATGTCTCAGGTCACAAGTCCAGACAGAGTACAAATTCAATCTTTGATGTCCTAAACAAGTCAAAATATACTCTGCACTAAACTTAATGCCTGCGTGATAATAAGTATAGTTCATAGTGTTTACTGCATTCCGAGTTAAGTATAACATTTGGTTCAAACTTATGTGTGTCATTCTTTGGTTTGGGAAAACCTTTCTGAGTCAAATGTCACAAGTCAAGATCTAATCACATTGACTCCAAATCGCCTGTAAGTCATGCAGCTGGAGTCCACACCAATAGTAACATACAGATTCAGCAATGTGGTAACTGCAGGTTGGCGTACGGCTCGTGTTTCCTGTTCGATCCCACCTCGCGTTGATGCGTGACACTTGACAGAGCGAACAGGAAAAGCCCACATGTTCATATCTTGGCACATAACACTAATAACGCCCCTGTAACGGCTGTAAGAATGCTAACATGCTGCATTATTGTATCATTCACGTGCCCTCTGTCATGGACTTCCTTGTCCTGTCTGCGTGTCTGACAGCCGCTCGCTGCTCTATCAGATCCTGTCGGCAAAAGTGTGTTTTTCTCGTTCCTCCACCCTTTTTTCCTCCACAGTTTCAGATGTTACTTCCTCCGTAATTGACTCTCAAGGATGAGTACACTCTTCATAATAAACTTTGCTGTTTGCTCACATGCTGGCAGTGAGAAGGACTGTAGCGGTGTGTTTCTTCTCTTAGCGGTCTCTTGTCTGGGGGCTCCGCAGCAGGCTGACTCACCGCCCCGGCCCACTCTTCCCTCCCACTCCTCCCTCCCACTCAGCCCCAGCCGTACCCCAGCGTGGGAGGCGGTGCGGCCCAGGACCAGAGCCTCCGGCTGGGCTCAAACGCAGCCAGCACGGGCCCACGGCTCCGGAGCTTTGGAAGGCTTTCATTCTCTCTCCCACACAGAAACACAAACACACACACACACACACACACACACACAACACACGAGAAGCTGCACTGCCTACCCACATGCAGTACCCACACCGTTTTTTAAAGCGTCTCTTTAATGATGTCATGTGCCTCACATCTACAGGGAACAGAGGCAGGGGAAACTCGTGGGAGTGTGTGGGCCCTGTGTGTGTGTGTGTGTGTGTGTGTGTATGTACTGTATGTACTGTATGTTTGTGTGCCAGTTGTGCTGCCAGCTTTCTCTGACACTGGTTTACATTTAGTACTATCAATGTTTTATGGACACATGCACTGTGGCTACTGTAAGTAAAAAGCTTTTAGTACAGCTGAGCTCAGAAGGTTCCAGTTATTTTTAAATTGCAGCTGCAGTCAAGGATTTAATGAAAAGACACAGATGGATCTGATGGGCTCTCTTTAGAAGTGGAAGGTGCGTTGAGAAATGGAAGTAGCCGAGTCCCTGGTGAAACCTTGATCTAAACCCTAAGGTCCTCCACTGGATTAACTCGTATCTCACAGCACAAGCCGTAAAAAGCTTCCATTTTGACAGGGAGAATTTCATTTCCTTCGCCAGGTTCCCATTTGATCACATTTCTGTTATTTCTGCATCTGTGAAAATGGTGCATAGTGTGTTTTCTTACCGGGAGCTTCCCTCGGTCGCCTGTTATTTTGCCACCTTCTAGCTGATGTGCATCATGAAGAGTTCTGGCTGTGAAAAACAGGTGGCAGAGGAGCAAATCACTCATTTCATACTTAACCTTTTCACATATTTCCATCTCTGACACCTGCATATAAATGACATCTAGAAAGCGTTTCTATAAGAACTGATAGACTTGCACAATGTCACACGTCGTAGGATGTCTGTGTACTGTGAACAGGAATGATATTCAGAAGGGCCAGATTGCTCATTAGAATATCTCACATTTGTGTGTGGGCGAGTTTTAGCAGTCCTTCTCCTTCTAGTCCCCATTGCTGTTCCAGAAACACTGTTCTCTGTCCAATACCAACCGAGATCCTAACCCCAGTCTGTCCATTAAAGATCCAAGTATCGACTTCTATCCAAGTTTCCAAAAAGCTGACTGGATTTTCTCAACTTTTCACACACACTAAAAGCTCAAGTCAGGCAGTGTGAGAGTGTTTATGTCAAAGCTGCATTCAGATCATGGTGTAGTCACAAAGCTGTCCATACTTCCATCATAACTGTACAACACAGAGGAGGGACGAGGCGGCGAGGACTTACTGCACTTGGTAGCAACATGCAGTTATCTTAAGCACTCACAATTAAGAGTTTCAAAGTCTGTAAGGGCAAATTACCGAATTTCTTGTACTTGTACATTAGCAGTTTTTGCAAAAATATAACAAACGCCCAAATAATCTGATAATTTGATAATCCTGTGTGAGTGAATGGCCCAACTTCAAACATTAATAAAGGCAATAAGGTGCCGTATTACTGTACATCAAGCGCCCCCTGTCGGTCAGAGCAATACTAAAAAAAAAGGATGCATGTTTCTAATTATGATTTTTTTTGGGGAGAAAAGTAACAATAAAGCTTGAAATCGTACGAATGTCCACATTCCACAACGACATTATAACATTATAATCATGGTGGTAATCACATGCATCGTTTCAATCGACGGACAGTCTCATATAGAACAACTGCAGCACACAATGATTTCTTAGAAAGCACATGCATCCAGAACAGCACACACACACGCACATACACACACACGCACTCTCTCCCTCTCTCTCTCTCTCTCTCTCTCTCTCTCCCTCTACCCCCCTCTCTTTCTCTCTCTCTGCTCCCCTTCTCTATTCCTAAATCACGGGGTCTCCCCCGGGGTAAACGCATTCCAAAACACAAGAATTTCCTCCAGCCCGACTCACATACCGCCCCCTCTCCACCACCCCTCCACCTCTCTCTCTCTCACAAACACACACACACACACAGACACACACACAGACACACACACACACACACACACACGGTGCACGGAGGAGACCACACACACACACACACTGCAGCCGTGCCATGGTCACCAGCCTCGGCACAACTGCTCCACAAACAATGCGACAAAAGTTACTGAAAACGACGATAAACAATAACAGCAAACTTAAATTATTGTGAGTAAAAGACAGCACACTTGCGCTTTAAATGGATTAATAATGCATAAGCACATCACTTATTTATTTGACTTGAGGAATGAAATGTTGTAAATGAGAAACGTAAACACTTGAGTTACCTGTAGGCGCAGCAGCTGGAGGTCGGTCAGGCGGTGCTGCGGCTGAGCTCAGCCGGGTTGCAGACGCCTTCCCCGGGCGCAGCGCTCCTGGATCTACCCGGTGCACACAGACAGAATAGAGAGAGGAGACTGTAATCAGCACCGAAGTCTGAACAAAAAGTGTGTGCGCGCGCGTGTTTGTGTGTGTGTGCGTGTGTGTGTGTGAGAGAGGAGAGAGGCTCGCTGTGTGCCGCTGTGTTACTCATCTGATGTGCGAGTCATTCCGCTCCTCTCTCTCGTTTTATCTGTCTGCTTCTCTGCCTGCGGGGCTTTTTTTTTTTTTTTTTTTTTTTTCTACACCGGATCGCTCGGAAATGCCGCCGACTGGCTCCGCAGCTTCACCGAGCCGAGCCGCACCTTCACCTCCCCCCCTCTCCCTTTGCCGTCCCTCCCCGCCTCACCAGGCCGGCAGAGAGGCGACCGCAGCCCGCAAAAAATCCCCCAACGCCGCCCCCTCCTCCGGGGACAGTCCCCATGCCCCGCGCGCCCTGAGGTGCGTTAAAAGCACCGGAACACAGTCTTGCAATTTATAATTCACCAACGCAGTAATGTTAATCTGATAAATACATTTAATCTGGTGATGTAATAGCCAAAATGAGATAATTTAGCCTTTAAAGCAAATTAAAGGGATTAGGAGTTCTTTTGTTTGAGTTAAAAGAATGAGCTCAAATTAAAAGTGCAATGAGACAAATACAATTAAGATAATTGTCTAGATTTTTCCGTGCTGCCCTGAAAGTCTGCACGGAAGGAAACAGACAAGAATCTGTTTTTGTGCTGTATAATGGAAATAAATGTCTCTGATGTTTAGGGACCTCTAAGTAAGTCTAAGTGGGAAAAAAATCAGTGGTTCTTCATTTACTTAAATTTAAGATGAAGATGAAAATGTTGAGTGTTGAATGTTTGTTAAATGTCACTGCTTCCTCTCCTTTAGTAACACAAATCACATCATTCCTAGATTGTCAGTATCAATTTTTGTAACAGTTTAACACTGTATAGAATCTGCCTTTTAACCAAATTTACCAGCATTATAGTGTATGTATTGATTGATGTGTTGATTCAGCAAATGAGCTGTTCCTGTCTATGTTTTGAGTGAATCGCATGCTGTAAATGTGATATATTACATCATCATTTCACCTACTAGTATGTAAAGTATCTTCGTCTGTGCGTGTGACACATTGGTCCCTTGGGGAAATACACTCGCAGTGGGATTTTACCTGTCAGGTTAAATTTACACATGTGAAATTGTACATTTCCCCCCCCCCCCTATGAACTGTGAGATATGATTTTCTGTTGCTCACCTGCTCCTTCCTCTTCTCTCAGGCTGCCTCATCACTCTCACTTTCAGAGCCAGTGAGTGATTTTTTTTTTTTTGCAGCGATCTGGGAAATTAACAAATGTTTTCAGCGTTTTTTTTCTTTCTTCCTCCGGTGGCCCAGGCTGAGGAGGTTATGAGGTCTCTAAACCACACTGACAATATTACCAGCATGATGACTGGGTTCATATTGTGAAATTCCCTGAATAAATTACTGAACCCACTCTTTGTCTTATCTGAGTACAGTTATGAGCACCGTTTCTGGTATTTGGGATATCAGGGTATTTCTTCAACCAGTGCTTCCCAGAAATATTTTGTATCAACACTCATCTGTAAGTTTATGGGCTAAATTATTGTTAGTGAACATGATGTGATGTGATGTCAACGAGTATGACACTGGCCTTGGATTTTGCTCGGCGTTATAATAACCCATTGAAATGTTGCAGAAGGCGCCTGAATAACGAAACACATCGAACAGGAAAAAAAAGAGTTTCTACTTTGTTTCGTTCTTGGATTCATTTACTGTGCTAAGCTGAAGGGACAAACGATGAACAGAAGCACGGTGCCAGAGATATCAAAATTCACTCCAAGACTCTGAAACTGCGAGTTCTTAAATTTCACAATTTCACCCCTTTCGTCTGTTAATTTGCTGTTCGGAAATTTGGCCAGCGAGGCGGCAGATAAGCGGGAAACCACATGCGAGTCCTCCAAAAAAGTCAATGCGGGACAATTGGAATGCTGACGTGACAGAGGAGGACAGCGGCAGCAGCACGTTTGTCCCTACAGGTTTCTCAATGGAGGGGTTGTGTTTTCACCTGTATCGATCTCACTGTGACTGAGCAATATTGATTCCAGGTCATCTGAAAGCAACCGTCCCTCCCTCTTCCCCTCCCACTCTCTCTCTCTCTCAACCAAACGTCATAATCAGGAGTGAGGACATCAGCGGGACCAGGAGAGGGGTGGGGGGTGGGCGGGGGTTTGACCTGTAATCTGCCCTGAACTCTGGTCCACTTCTGTCTGCCAGGAACGCGGACAACAAACACCTGACGCAAATTGCAAACTTCAAGATACCGGCGCGCTTTGAAGACGGAGATAAAGACATTCGCCGGGACGTGTTTTCCTGTTTGATAACGTGCCGTTTGAATGTGAAACCACATCGTTTCTACAGCCTCCAGAGCTACGTGCGTAAAGACAGTCATTTACTACTTTATGGCTCTATTTGACAAGTCGCTCCTGGTTGATCTCTTACGCTGAAAGCCTGCAAACAAACCCGAGATTTAAAAAAAAAAACACCGTTAAGCCGCAGGAAACAACTCTTGTCCCTTACTGCTGTTTTGTCTCGGGTTGGTTTGAAACATCAACCATAGAAATCACTGGTCTACCATAGAAGTCAAACTGGTGCACCACTGTGGCGGTGGCGGCGGCGGCGGTGCTACTACCTCCACATCCCCCAAGTGTGTTCTTTACTGGCGTGCTGGGCGCCCGGGCCATTGTGTACAATGAAGCCAGAGGTGTAGTGTGTGTTTTCACTGTCTCCTCCCTGGGAATTCCCCTCTGTTCTAGCCACTAACAGCCTGTCGGAGCTGCAGCTGTATGTATGTATGTACGTGCACGCGTACGTCCACGCACGCTGTCGGCTTCACTTAAATCGCACGCTCGTTTCAGTGTGTCACGCGTGTTCGTGTATACGTGTGTGTGTGTGTTAGTGTGCGCGTGTGTGTGTATGTGTGTACGTACATGTGTGTTTCCTCCCTGATTCCCAGGGTTCTGCCGAGTTAAACCCTCTTAAATGTCCCCCTGGCTTTTGTCCTCACGTTTCAGCTGAATTTCCCTGCATTCATCCCCACCATTCAGTCTCTGTGTGTTAGAGCGCTCAGGAATGCACTGGGTTTGACAGGCGCCTGAACTGTGTGTGTATGTGTGTGTGTGTGTGTGTGTGTGTGTGTGTGTGTGCACATGCGTGTAAATGAGTGCACAACAGAGAGAGAGAGAGAGAGGTTTGGATCGGGGTGTGGATGGATTTTTCCTGCTTTTTTTTTCTTCCTCCCACCACCTTCGCAAAGGTGCTCATTCAGCCTCACAAACGCACAATTGCCTACCTTTGCGCACGCATACTTTTCACCTTTCTATACACTAACACACTCAGCACCCACACACTCCCAGTCACATGTGCTCGCACTCAAAGAGAGCTCTGCACCCACTCACCCTGACACCCACACAACCACCCACACACTCACGTGCACTGCCAAATAGCTCTCCCCGCTTACCCTCCCGCCCCGTTCCCTCGCCAACCCCCCGCCATGCGCGCTCACACACACACACACACACACTCACGCGAACACACACACACACACACACACACACACACACACATGCACGTGCACGCACTCGTGCACGCAAAAACAGTTTCACACTTAGCGCCGGGTATTCGCCTGATCTGGTTTCCTCTTTGCTTTGTGAGCGACCCACAGTGATAAAATAAACACAAATACGTGATAATCGCATTCCAGACATTTCTCTCCTGCCGGTGGGAAGTTTTAACTGGTTTTCTGCAAGAGTTGGTTTGAGCATGTGTGTGTCTGTGTGTGTGTGTGTGTGAATGTTGAGTGCAGCCCCCGAGAGAAAAAAGGATAAGAAGAAAGAGGGAGAGAGAGAGTGAGAGAGGGAACAAAGAGATCTGGGGCGAAGTCTCACACATTCCTCAGTCCTGCCAATATCCTACCAGTACACAAGACCATCACAGCTCCTGACACACACTCACACACACACACGCACACACACACACACACACACACACACACACACGTACACACACATACGCGCACACACACACACATGGCACAACACAACCAGATCTCAATAATGAAAGAAAGACAGAATGAAGAATTGAAACTCTTCATTTGCACGACATCTGTGTCATCAATCTAATATTGACAGGGTTTTTTTTGCATATATCCCATCATGCAACATTACAAGAAAACAAGCACTTGCATTGACAATGACACAGTTAAACAAAAGAAAATGGATCACAAAATGGAATAAAAAAGCTTATTCCAGATCATTGAGTGAAAGACCGACCCGGCTTTGTGTGAGCGCTCATAGAGTTGGTGTGTGTGTTTGTGTGTGTGAGTGAAGAGAGAGAGAAGCAGAGAGAAAGAGAGACAGACTCACAGAGGTGTAGAGCCGATGTAGAGGGAACTTACCTGAGCACATGGCCAGCATGGCACGCACACTTCCTCACTCAACACGCTTTGTTTCTCCTGCTCTCTGGGCTGCAGGCTTTTCCTCCATCTCTCTCTCTCTCTCTCCCTCTCTCTCTCTCTCTCTCTCTCTCTCTATCGTCCCCTCTCTCTCTCTCCCTCTCCCTCCTTCTCCCCCTCTCTTCCTCGAGCCCTCATCTCTCTCGCTGCGCTTCCCCTCTTCAAACTTCTCCGCTCTCCTTTTCTGAAAAACAAACCCCCGCTGTCCCTCGCTGTCCCTCTCTTTGCACCTCTCGCTCCTCTCGTCTCGCTCTCGCACTCGACAAAGTTGTCTCTCTTTATGCAAGTGAGAGTGATCCATGAAGGCAGTCTTAACTAGAATGTCTCTCTCCTCCCCCATGCCGCATGGTGTGTGTGTGTGTGTGTGTTGGTGAGTGTGTATATGTGTGTGTGTCTTGCCAGTCGTTCACCCTCCAAACAACTGACCTTATATATGTGACCATAACCATTTTCTCACTTTCTTTCTTAGCCTCACCTATTTTTTCTCAGCTCTCTCTCTTTTCTCTCACTTCACACACACACACACACACACACACACTTACACACCTTTTCAATTCACCCCCTTGTACCATCGTTATTCTCCTCCATGCAAACTGTACGTCTAGGAGATCAAACCTCCACAGTTCATGTGTTTCTCTTCTTTAAATGACACCTGCAAATTATATTCAAATGGGCTCTTTGCTGTCGCTTTCAGTGGGCACAGCGGTGACGGAGAGGAGGTGAGTGGGTGGGAAGCACAAGGAGGAGGAGAAGAGAGCAGAAGGTAAAAGGATGGAAAGGTGACGGCAATCTGGCGACGCGGCTTTAGTAGTGTACTGAAAAACAACCTGGCCGAGTCGGCTTCATCGCTGCTAATAAAGGTGCACAGTGTGAGGGACAGTAACACACACACACACACACACACACACATGTCCCCGCGTCCACGGCAGCCACCAGTGTCCCTGAGGTGGACGCGTAGAAAACACATACGTGTGTTGACGATGCAATCAGAAATTCCAAATGTGGGGGGGGGGCAGCGGGAAAGCCAAACACACTCCCGGGGGCTGGGAGAGGAGGAATGAATGTCGTCCATAAACCGGCGTTGTCTCGTTGTCTTTTCCATTCCCCCCTCTGAATATTATCCCGTGTTTCCACCAGGCTCCATAATATTTTGGAAGGGAAGCAGACGAGGTATCTGGGTTTTTTTTGTTGGTTTTTGTTGCACGTGAAGGGACGCAGTCACAGCCGTGTCCTGATGAGGCCGACCGGCGCAGCATTCACGTGTTTTTGTTTTTCCTGCCTTTCATAATCGACGTATAATTACATCATCTCATCTCAGCAGACTGAACTTCCTCCTGTGTCCATAATGTCACACACGGTATGTAATCGCACAATCGCACGCGTTCTATCCTTGGTGGACGTACGTAAACAGAGAAGCTGACAGACAGAGTGGAGCTCAGCAGGGCAGGTGATTCAGAACACTGATGTTCACCTCCGACAACAAGCGACTCCATTTTGCTTTTGTGCGAAACAGGATTGAACCTTTTCGGCAAACAACCTTTCCACTGAATGACCATCCTATGTGCCCACCTCCACTACAACGCCCGTCTTCCTCTCATCCAGCTGTGTTTGGTGCGTGTGTGTGTGTGTGTGTGGGAGTGTAAGGGTGAAGGAGGAGCACTCTGCGTGGGCTGAACAGTGCTTGGGCTTTCTCTGCTGCGGCGCTAATAGGCCTTTTTCTCCCCTCAGCAGGACACAGAGAGCTGTCATTTACATGGAGGTAATGGAGTGATGGAGAAGTGGATGGAATACGTGTGGGCGACCGATTATGAGGGGCCTAGCACCTCTCTCTCTCTCTCCCTCTCTCTCTCTCTGTCTTGTTTACTTTCCCCGCTCATGCTCTCTCTAGTTTCTCTTCCGCTCGTTTACATGCATTTTTAGTCTGTTTGAGGCAATTAGACAAACTTTAAGTCAACGCTACATTCAAGACTGAAATCAGCATAAAGGTTCAGTTGATTCCTGGTCTCTTGACTCATGTACGTGTCTCCATCTCATGTTCTGTAGGTCCAGTTCTGGTTCTGGATCTCGGTTGTCTCACATAAGCAGCTCCTGGAATTCAAATGAGGCTGTGGTGGTGGTGTGTTTGTGTGTGTGTGTGTGTTTGCAGAAGTGTTGTTGCTGGTGGTGATGGAGTATTTGTTTTCTCAGTGTTTCTACATATTTGACATTATAATAATACTCTAACGGTACAGTATGATGCAGCAGGTCACAAGTTCTCACCTGCAGCAGCATAAAGTATCAGTAGCTGGAGGCAAACACATGGAGCTCCTCTCCTGCTCTACTTCCTCTCATAAACAATGGAATCCTGTCAATTCCATCCACACACTGTGTACTTAGTCTTACTCATTCTCGTTTCTATGTTCAGGCATCAAAACATGTTTGGAGAGACAACAGGTCGTCCTCCATCGCCGCATGTCATTCAGTTTGGTCTTTAATCTTTGGTCCGCTCTGGGTTCGATACCTCCTCTTGGCCGTAATTGGTTCGGTATATATCACGGGTGGTTGTGTCAGTGCTGAGAAGCCACTGTGCACAGCTCATGTGATGGCACAATGAGCCGTGTGAGATCTGCACCAATTACAGCCGAGGGGAGGAATCGGATGAGCAAAGACATTATTTCACCTGGAGGGACTCGCTCACAGAACACAACATGAACCTTAATCACAGCGTCTTCAACCGCGTCTTACATCAAATGAAGCTCACAGGAGCCTTTAGACGTCTGAACTCGTCTAGGACAAGAGTGTATTCTGTCCGTCAGCATAAATTCTAAAGACTGAAAGTAAACAACAAGAAGATGTCATGTAATTTGCAGTAAAATGAACAGAGCCTAGATTAACTTAAACGTTCGGGGATGATGATCAGATTCTTTCATAACACATTAACAATCATTCAGTTATCTCATTTGTTTGGCAGCCGCTGCATTTGAGTGGCATCCAAACACATGGCAGAATGAATTCACTCTGTGGGAGAGTAAAATATCCTAATGTGTGGAAGAAGAAGAAGGCAATCGTCCAGCCAAGCTGCTACTGTGAAAAACACATTTGGGTGAAGGGGAATTTCAGCATAATTGTTAGTCTGCCAGTTATGTTAGCAACGACACTGAAATTAAACAATCAAGAAGATACAATATCACCAAATCTGCTCCATCAAAACAATTCTCTTTTTCGGCAACAAAGGATTCTTAATAAACAAGATAGTCAAGAAGTGTTTAAGAGTGGAAATAGAAATGTAAATTGAAACAAACGTGCTGCAGGAATCTGAAGATCACTAACGGAATGCACAACACGGAGGAATGGCTTCATGCGTGTTCATCCCGTCATGTAACCACGTCTGACATGCGTGAAGTGAAAACACGCGGACCCGACTGAGGAGGATCTGCTCTGTTCTTTGGACTTGCTCAAGTTCGCTCAAGTTCTGACCCGGGTATCCCCTCATCTGTTCATGTCTTCTCATTGCTCATTGGTTGCTTCTTTGTCCAGTGTTCTATTGATGCAGCATCCAGTCGCATCATATTGTTTTGTGTTGCGACTCTTTGTTTAAATGTCCTCTGCTGATGGTTAGATTTCTTTGATTTATTCATTTTTTTATGCCCTTTGGTGATCATTTAAATAAACTCTTTCTACTTCAGCTCAGCCTCTCTTTCATTTCTATCTGTCACATGAGGATATTAGTGATAGCGGTGGCCAGAGCTTCTATTCACCACCAGTGAAAATAAACTGAAATAACCTTTGATATTTTAAGGGAGGCTTTTGTTTCAGAGTAATCAGATGTTGCTGCAGCGTTGTGCTCATCAAGGTACTTTTGATGTGTGTTCTGCTGCGTGATACAGCGGCGGGCTTTGATGAAGGGATTGTCCATGGGAAATCCTCTGTAAGCTGCTATAATCACTGTGACAGTAAACACCAACCACTCTGTATGTTTCACATGTAACTGACTTTCACTGCTCATACTTTCTGGAGATTATTATTATTATGTAGTTGTCAGTGATTCTGATTGAAGCTGGTCAGACTGGGAATGGAGTTTGCTGGAAACAAACTCGATCAGTCAACTCTTGATGAGTAAACTGCTGATTTCCCCTGTAAATTTCCCCTTTAAGATGAAAAATCCCTTTTCACTCTTTGAGACAATATCACAGAACTTATCTGCATCTTCTTGTTTCAACACTGCTGGTTATACTGAGTGAAATATTCAACCCCAACTGCTTTTACTTTCACCTACATCATATAAATGGAAACATGTTAGAATCCTTGTGCATCATTTTATACAGATTTCCCCGACGTTCAGCCTGACATATTTGGTATCATGAAGAACTCTGTAATTTCCCCTGTCGGTCTTTAGAAAGCTTAGCTGCCCAACGGGACTTGGGCAGACAAAACAGACACAATATGTGCGCTTGAATCTGTGTTACCCCCTTGGTATGATTCTCTTGGGCAGGTCTAAAACCAGCAAATGGAGCCAAGAGTGGATCAGAACAATCACACTGAGGCACTTGTGAGAAAGTGGTCTAGTCACCGAAGAACAACAGCCGTTAATTTGTAGCGATAACTTGATACTTGAAGTAAATGTGTTTCTGAGCAACTTCATGCTTCAAATGAACTTGCTGAAGGTTTGCAATGTCCAATCTTCCAATTTGCCACCTGAAGACAACTCCTCTTCTTCTCATGGAAAGCTGCATGTGGTCTTCAGATTCCGGTAAGTGATGATCTCGACTCATATGCTCAGTTTTCTTGCTCCGATCCTGACCAATCATCATCCCCACATGGCTTCTCTTGATACTGTATATATCTTGGAACCCTAGAAGCAGAAGTTACACTAATTGAGACCAGAGCAGCCAGACTACAGCTTTGAAAACTGTTTAATACATGAGGAGGATAATTTCAAATCCCAAACTGTATTGTAGCTGATTTTATGGACTGTAGGTAATGATTCTATTCTCTTACAAAATGGAGACAGTATAATGGTGGTGTTATAAATATTTCAGTTAATTTGGTTTTCTATCAGGAGACACACATGGTGGATCAGGGGCTTCTCCCCTCCTCTTCCGAGAGAAGGGTGGTCCCATCAACCTCTCACTGACAGGAAACGCTTGCCACAAGCCAACGTCTGCTCCCACCCAGAGCATGCACGCACGCACGCACGCACGCACGCACGCACGCACGCACGCACGCACGCACGCACGCACGCACGCACGCACGCACGCACGCACGCACGCACGCACGCACGCACACACACACACACACACGCACGGGTGCACACACGCGCACACACGCGCACACACGCACACACACGCGCGCACACACACACACACACACACACACACACACACACACACACACACAGATTACCAGTCACAGTTTATGCCCAATATGACTGTAGCATCCAACTGTCACAGACTTATTTCCATGTTGTTACATTACCTATATGGATAAACCAGGAAGAGGGATTTACTGGATATACTGGATATACTGGATATACTGGTACAAAAACATACAGAAACATAGATGTAAGTGCGTACATGAGTAAGTTTTTCCCCTTCACCCAGGAGAGGGGATTCCCCTGTTTTTTCTGACCTCTCCCTCAGCGCTGGAAACTTTTCTTATCCTCTGACTTTCATGCCTCCTTCTCAACACTGTGAGCACGAAATACCCACACATGCGTGTTCATCTGTTCATCTTTACACACACTTTTCGTTGGCGAACACAACTTGAATCTCTAGTACAGATCAGTTTTCACATATCAAATGTAATCATCACATTTTGTGGGGAACGTATCTAAAGTCGTGCTGGAGGCTTCCGTTATCATCATAAAGTGTTGAAATAAGAACACACAGACTGCCTTAAAGGGACATTTGAGGGGGACATGAAAAATTAAAAATAATCTCTTTCGCTGCATGCAACTTTTGAATTATGTTTTTACGCATATAATTACCTACTGAATCAAGAATCAACTTTGTAAACCTTTTGCAAAACTTTGTAACTTGATTGGCTGTAAGTCTGAAAATGACTCTGGCAAGTTCTTCACCTAAGTGTCATGGTTTATTTATCATTTTGTACAATTGCAAAATGGAAGAAATGTCTTGTATTTGTGGCCAGTAAATCATTTGTTTTTGCTGAGCATCTTTTTATTTGAGAAATGATTGCATAGATTTTGGTATAACAGTACGAAATGTGAAAGTCTGCACACGTGACATTTCCAGTCTTTAATTAATGACGTGATGGACCTCTTTGTCTTTGTCTCTTTGATGTCAGACTCATTTTTTCCAGGACTATGCAGGGTCATCTGCTCCATGTTCAGCAGGTTTAGAAACATTTTACCGGTTTCACCAGTCGTCTGTGTTTTTCCTTGGCTACATTTTCGCCGCCGGTAATCTTTGCATGGACCCTGCTGAACCAACTGACTCCTCAGAACCGTCTAAGCTTTGCTGCCTTTTACAGACTTTTGTACCAAGACTCATTTGGAGTCAGCACCCTGTCGTCCTGATCCCTCTCTGCTCTTATTGTGGAGGTGGATGCTGGTCGTGTGGGGGGGGGGTTGGAGCTGTGCTTCCTGAGCAGAACAACCGTTCATCATCTGGACTGATCACAACACATTCACACAGTTAAGATCTAGATTCCCAGCAGGCTAGGTGGACTCTGTTCTTCCTTTTAATCAAATTAATTTCACTCTCTCGTTCAGGCTCCAAGAATGTTCAAGCCGACTCCGTTCCATCTCCTTCCTGTTTGGTCGGAGGAGTTGATAAAAGAGTCAGATCTGCCCAGCTCACCTGACTGTGGTCCTGTCAGCAGATTGGTTGTCCCTAAGGGTTGCTCTTCTCATTTGACCTGTCGTCCAGTGTTGGTGGCCCCCAATAGAGGAGAGTAATCGTCAGTTCGTGGCTGCATGCACCAATCTGTTGTAGACACAAGAACAGCCACCAGTGTCCTGTGGATTGTTCCCAGCCACTCCGGCTTTCACACCTTAGATGTCATCTTGGTGCTGACACAGTAATGTCTGCCAAACTGCCATAGAGACTGCAGCACCATATCTTCCACCTTAATCTGAAACTGTGTCAGACACGGTTGAGGTTTTATGGAAATTCCCAGCTTATCTCTGTAAATTGGAATCTCCTCCCATAGTCCAAACACATTCACTGGAAGTTGGTGAACTGGAGACTGTAAATTGGTGTGACTGTATGCAAGCTATGTGACAGACTGGCAACCTGTCCGCTGTGTGCCTTGGCTCTTGCCCAACGGTTGCTGGGATGTGCTCCAACTCCACTTGACTCCAAAGAAGATAAGTGGTTATAGAAAATGGCCGCATAAAGTCCCATAATCTGTGACAAAGCCTGAAGTGTCCTTGTCTATGTTGGATCAAAAGCAGGTTAAGATGAAGCTATAGTTGAACCATCGCCATGATGTTGGCGGAAACTACTAGAGAAAAGTCGATGGGACTTTTTGGACGAGCAGAGAGACTCATTATGGCTGTGAGCCGCTTTGATGCCATGAAGTGGATGTGATGCATTTGCAGGGATGAAGAACTCAAAAATGTAGCTTGGGAGAGGACACAGAGAACAGTGTCATTAGCATGTGTGTGTGACAGTGTTACAAAGGCGTCGGGCCACATGCTGGGTTCCTGAAATCAACAACTACTGTACTTTTATCCCACTCAGACAGAGAAAGATGTGTCATGTTCTGAACGTGTAATTTTCTAATTCTCCGTGTGTCAAAGCTGGAGTACTTTGGTTACTGATGAGAGATGATCATAGAGCCCATTTACTCCCTGGATCTGTATCTATCTATGGAAAACTTCATGGGAAATGTCATGCTGCCTCATTTTCCTGTTCACTCATTTGGGAGAGAGACCAAACCCGGACCTCGGGCACCTTCTTCCTCTTCTCTCCTTCCTCTTCACGGCCTTTCTTTTCTTCCTTTCTTCTTGTCTTCAGTATGCGGCGCCATTGATATCTTGCGTGCGAAATGAGATCTGTGCCATGGAAAAAAGTATATTGAAACATCTTGATGCATTTTGTCCACCGAATGACGAAGTGGAATTTGCATTTCACCGACGAAATGGAATGTGCTGTTGTTATTTCAGTGTATAAAAAAAAAATGTTTCCTTTTCACTTGTGTGCATGGAAGAAAGTCCTGTCAAAACCTTTTCTGTGGACGAAGCACAAATAGCCTTGCATTTCTAATCAACTATATCAGTTGAAAGTGTGTTTCTTTTTATGTGAAGAACATTTTGAATTGGGAGGTGCGACTTGCGCGGAATGGAAATGCGTATCTGCACCTGAAATGTAGCCGGTGACGGAGCAAAAAGGTATTAGTCACAAAGTCTATAGGTTTGTTATGATTGTTTAGAAATGTATCAGGACACAGTGATTGCAATTTAATAGAGAAGATGAGGAGGTTGAGTCAGTGTGTGTGTTTGTGTGTGTGTGAAGGAAAGAAGATGGATATTTGACACACAGATAGATTTCAGCAGCGTCTTTGGCTTCAGCTTTGCCTCGTGGTCTCTCACACAGCTCCTGGTTTAGACTGTGGTGATTTAAAGCGACGCTGTGGTGCTTTATTTTTCTTGTGCCCCACCAAACCTTTCCAGCCGGTCTGAGGTGAGTCTGGCTCATTAGTGGGGACCCCACCTGTCCCATTACATTACCCATCACAGCTGTGTGTGTGGGGAGCGTTTGCATTCGTGCGTGTGTGTTTGTGTGCGTACGGAAGAAAAAGAGAAAGTGTTACGTGAACAGTAAATGAATGCATATGTGCAGGTGGACAGGTGTGTGTGTGTGTGTGTGTGTTTGTGTGTGTGTGTGTGTCTGTCTGTAAAATACCGTTGTTGGAAATTCCCCACCTGAGTCCTGTCAGCTGTCCCCGATTCAACTGTGTTTGCCTAAAGCCAAGCAATTACAGAGCTCTTAATCATTACAGTCTTTGGTTCCTTTTACTTGCTGATGGAAATCAAAACTAGAGCGAAAACATGAGCTGCTGCTGGGAAAAAACTTTGCACTAAAGGACTTTGTCTCAGTTTGTGACACCTCTGCACACACACACACACACACACACACACACACACACACATATGCGCACGCACACACACACACATATGCACACACACACACACACACACACACACACACACACACACACACACACACACACACACACACACACACACACACACACACACATCCTGTAATAAACTGACAAGACCAACCTGGTAGGGCAGAACAATGTGGAACAGTTTAGAGGAGGCTAACCTAGAACTAATCCTTTTTCTACCTCCAAATAAAACATCTTTATGTAATACATTAACTTCTACTTTTGTGATTACAAACAGTGGAGCAGGTGCTTGAGACAAATATACTCTCATGCACTGGAAGTTATTACTCTGGACAGAAGCAATAACAGCGATTGGTTCCAAATAAACAGAATGTAAGCTAAACACACATGAAAAGACTGCAGATACGTACAGGAGTTCAAATCTCATCAAGAGAAAAATCCCGGAGTTTCTTCTTCTCTCAGCTGTAAGCAGACATGTTGGCTGTAGGTGTAGATGTAGGTGTGAATGGAAGTATAGATCCTGTGATGGAGTGGTGATCTATCCCTGACGCCTGCTGGGACGGCCTCCAGCTCGGCACATGTGGGTATTGAACCTCTCTGCGTTCGGACTTTGGTTGCAATGGTATTTATTGCTTGTTTCATTATTGTATTGATTGTGGCAACGGTTTTGACGTGGTTGCTCATTTGAATACAATTACACCAACTGCTTGTGTTGCTGTTGGATGGATGGCAGGTCAGATGATCATGATGATGATGTGTCAGGGTGCTTGACTGTGGCAGACACTATACTGTATATGAGTCCATACCACCAATGAACTCACACACACATTAACAACCCTCTCTGCAGTTATATGATAGTTCAAGAACATAACAAGCTCTCAATTTTTTCTTACTTTCTTATTCATTGTTGGATATTTGAGCCGTATTCATTGAGCATTTGCAGCCATTGTTATTGTTGCAAATGATTGAAACCCTGCCTCTGTGTTCTCTAGTTGGTTTAGTAAATATGCCCCTTAGTTCTGATGCATATTTACCGACATCAGGCATGAAATCAGGCATGTTTAGCCAGTTAAAGAGTATTTAATCCCTCCCGAGTGTCTGGAAAGAGCCACTTACTTCACACTTGGTAGTCAGATGCATCCTGGCCAGACGGTTTGTAATCTGATGGCTATATTGCATGCAATATGCAATTAGACTGGTCAGTCAACCTCCTGTATCCTCAGCCACAGTTAAAACAAATGATGGTAGTATGAGAGAAAAAGAGAAGCACACACACAAGCACACACACACTTCCAACTTTACCTGGAGCGTTTTCCTCATTGCCACACTTTCCAACAATTGCACCATCCCAGGACTCTGTAAGTGTCTACAGAAACACACACTGACCGTCATTTACTCACTGAGAGTCTCAGAGCCTTCAGGGTGCTGGGCTCTCACTCGGCTCTGTTGTAAGCGTCTGTGTCCCTGCTGCAGTTCTGTGGCTGCAGCAGGGACACGAGCACAGCGCCTTCAACATGGCAAAAAGGTCTCATCCATCAAGGGGCCGCTGTGGTGGAGAAGCTGGTGGAGGAGCTGGACACCAGAGAGAGAGAGAGACTCCTGAGCAGCTGTGATGTAAACCAAGTTACGCAATATGTACAACTTAATGTTTTGATTTATTTTTTATCTGCCGCTGTGATCAGGATTTATGGAGGTAATCTCAGTCAATCCAGCTCATGCATGTTCTCCTCTGGGTGCTCCAGATTCCCTTCCAGCTCCTAAATCACGGAGCACAGGTGAACTGGGAATTAAACGGCCCGTAGGTGAATGGGAGCGTGATTGAGAATGGATGGATTGATGGATGCAGCTTGGAGAGGACGGATGTTTTCACAACATATGGCGGATATGCACCTCAGACCAACATTTACAGCTTTAGATTTAGTTGTGGATGAAGTCACCATACTGGTACACCCCAAAACACACACACACACACACACACACACACACAGTTCCCGCCTTCCTCCCACCTCTCCGGGGTTACACGGTGTAACGCTGGATTCTCCGCCTCCACCGCCGCTGTACTTAACCTCGCGTCTCACCTGCGCGTTCTCTATGAGTCAACACCGACAAACATCCAGAGAAAGCCCCGCTGTGGCGGATACACGCTGGAGGCTTGGACTGTTCTGCAGATGCACATGGAGGAGGCAGAGGACCTATGAGACCCACACCCCCCTCCCTCCCCTTCTCCCTCTGGATATGAAGAATGGTCCACCTTTCTGTATGAGTCTCTCCTCCTCCCACTCCATGCTTTTAAACACCTACGCCGTCCTCCACCCTCGACGCTCCCCATCCCATTGCTCCCTTCTTCCTCCTCCGTCTTCCTCTCACTTCCTCCTCCTCTCTTTATCACATCAAAGGCAAAAAAAAATAAAGAGGACGAATCATTAATACTAGCGCAAATCTTACTTTGCTTCTTAGGGATAGTTTGATTTGAGATTACATAATATTACGTAACCTGGCTGTAAGAACATACAGCTCCTCTGACTTATTAACAACACAAACTGCATTATGAATTATGCAAATGACCCGACGGAGCATCGAGAGCGTTTCTCTGATGAGAGAGACGGTGTGTGTTTGCGCGCACGCTGTTTCCCAGTATTTGTCTGTACTGCAATTAAGATAAAACTGTGGATTGAGTCACAAAACGGATGGAATTAGTAAGACTGTTGTTTGCTATTTGTACTCGACTCGATGGATGTTTACATGCTCGAGTAAATCCACTTACAATTGCATAAACAAGGGAATACATCAATGTTAATTAAGGCCGACTTAGGAGAGGAGAGGTGACATCCTTAGTCAATAGAAAGAACACGTGACCACATGTAATGCAGGGAGATGAATGGCTTCAGGCTGGGAACAGGAAAACACTTTTATAGAGAAATATCACTAAATAAGGTTGCATTCATTACAGTTTAAGGACATAGTAATTATATAGAAGCCAGGGGGTGATTATTGATGAAGATATTTTGTATGTATGTAAGCATTAATACAGTGTGATGTGATTATTATTAGACCTCTGAGAAAAATCAAGCATTTACGCAGCATTGATTGACAGAACATAATGGCATCCTCTTCCTCCTGCTTGATTGAGGAAGAAAGGATGCTGTGCGTTGGAATGTTTGGATGGCAGATTGATTGACGTGATGTATGTGGAGTTTCTCTGTGTTTTGTAACGCTGAAGCAAGAAAGGAGGAATTCCCTGATCGCGCCTGTCCATTCTTTATTTCTCCTTATTTTATGCTGTCTAGTTTTCTTTCACATGCGCACGCACACACGCACACACACACACGTACACACGCACACACGCACACACACACACACACACACACACACACACACACACACACACACACACACACACACAGACCCACAGACCCACAGTAACTCATTCCTATAGCGTGAGTGTTTGACCCAATCAGAACACAATGGTTGGAGTGCCGGTTGTTGTACTTGAATATCTTTACCTTCAGTTCACCTCGAGAGCCCAACGTGCCGACTCTTTGCAGTAAACCCTAATGAAAATTGTAGGTTTTGGAACCCGAAAGGAAGAAAGGAAGGGAGGAGAAAAGTGAGGAGCGCTGTTTGGTTTCCAAGCAACAGTTACGCTGGGTGCAGCGAGAGCCGCAGGGTGGGTTCCTGAGTTCCCATGTTTCTGCCTTCGTCTCCACATTCTCTTCCTGAGGAATTTGACCTGCCTGACCTCTCTGAATACGTCTGGATTTACCCTCCCCTCTGACACACAATCACAGCGCACTGTAATCGAAAGCCTTTATGAGAGCAAATCTCACTCCCTCTCTTTTGCCTCTTCATCACAGAGGCAGCCTTGGACACAAAGCCCTGTGCTGCTGACGTGCTTGTTTTTAAAAGGTTCTTTTGATTAAATATACAGTGCAATAATATGCCTGCAACTTGTTGATGAAACATCTCATCTCATCTATCTATCTATCTATCTATCTATCTATCTATCTATCTATCTATCTATCTATCTATCTATCTATCTATCTATCTATCTATCTATCTATCTATCTATCTATCAGTTAGAAAGAGAGAAAGCACAGAGATATGATTATAATTCCGGTGATATTAAGAAGCAAATGTTATTAAAATGGATCAGAAGAACAACAGCACACATATTAACACTTATTAATTAACACGTTATATCTGGGTGCTGGGAATGCAAAATGGAGGAAAAGGTTGATAACATTGACATTGAACATGACATTGAAAACTCCTGATGCACCATGATACAGTAGCACAGATACACACAGATATACACAGATATACAGGAAGGCAACGGACGAGGAGACAGAACGGTTAGTGTTTATATATATGAGAGAGAGGAGAGTGTGTATTTGTGTGTGTGTGTGCACATGCCTGCAGTGGGGTGAAACATGGAGGTGTACGGGGGCTGATCAGACAGAAGGCCATCTGAGAGTATGGTACACACTCCATCTGGACACACACTCACTGTGAGAGAGTGTGAAAGAGGAAGAAGAAGAAGAAGAAGCAAACACATAGAGAGACTGAGGGAGAGAGCGAGAGGGGGAGAGAGAGAGAGAGAGAGAGAGAGAGAGAGAGAGAGAGAGAGAAGGTGAGATTACACTGTGGAATTTTAAAACGCAACCTGTAAAAATTCAACTGTCAGTTATCGTTTTGACTGACACTTGAATCCACCTGCAAATATAAATGATTTATTCACTGTATGAGGAGAAGATGACTGATCAACCCAACACATTTAGCTGTTATTTTCTCCTTGATGCTAAATGTTGTTCTATCTTCTATCTTGTTTTATCTTCATCAATATGCTCACTTTTTTTATCTTTTGCATATTTTCTCTTGTTGGTTAAACTATTTTGATTGACTTTCATTGTGCACAAGAAAAGACTTAATTACAGTAAATCAAACATAATAATAATAAATAAGATTGCATTTGTCAGATATTCTCAGGGAACACTGGGAACTAAACAAAGCAAAAATAAACATCTGAAATGAAAAATGACAAAAGTGTCCCCAAGCACTGTTCAAAGATGTTTAAACGCAGAGAGATAAAGTCTTCATCTTCGTCTTGGTCTTCTTGACAGTACGTGACAGTGACACATATACAGCAGCTATACAGCAGGTGCACATGCCCACATTGGACATATTGGACATCAGACAGCGTCCCTTTTTCCGATGTCGGAGCCAAACCTCTGCCCTCGGCTCTGAGGTGCACGCAGTGAAAGGAAGCATCGCTGGCTGCTCGTCCTTCTCTGTCCTGTTGAGTGGTGACAGGTGCTAGTTAGAGGTGACATTCAACATTCCGGCTCTTCACTTTGTCACTGCTCTCAAATTTCAACCAAATTCATCTTTGGGCAGTTTGCCAGTGACCTTTCTAACATCGGTGTAAAGCCATTCTTCCTGTTGGACAAAGGCTGGGGAAAAGGTGACAGCATGGCAACGCGTCAGCTGTCAGAAGAGCGGCCATGTTTGTAACCTGGTGTGTATTATCTATGTTTGTATTTGGAATATGAGCGGAGCTACATCCTCGTGTTTATATGAGTCTCTCTTTATTTCACTGTGCTGAGCGAACTGATTAAGCTTCAGTCATGCAGGCGGTTTGGTTAGAACAAGAGCTAATGCTGCACAGTTTGGCACAGCTGATCATATATGCTGTCTATAGATGTACAGTGTCAGTGTCATCAACAAACCAGGGGGCACTAAAAGTGGAGGACATGTGGAGGACATATCCGTTCCTCCACTGGTTTCTGTTGTCTTAGTTGGGGGAGCTTCGTTTGCTATCTTTTGGAGGAGATGATATTAGAAAGACTAGAAAGAAGCAGAGGTTTGGAGGAGACATTTTTTGGAAGTTAAACAGGATCGTATCTAGCATAATGTTGGCTGAGTGTCCTGTATCCCATTTGTCTTCAGAGGATCTCTTCATAGGTAACCCTCCATGCCTCTGGGGGGGTTGTTTGGATTCTCATGAAGTCTCATGAACGTGCAGTCAAAAAGGAGAAGGGAGGATCACCTGTTCCTTCTTAGTAACACACTGTATATGCTCACTATCATCAATGTAAAGAACACTCACCAGTTTGACAAATGCAAACTCCAATCACTCAGATCTCTAAATGTATATATATATTTCACAGTGAATTTTTTCCTCTGTGTATGTACATACAGAACACGTATGCACATACAGAACACGTATGCACATACATACAGTATGTACACACACATGCATGTATTTGTATGTATTTGTTTATACTGTACATGGATGGACATATTGAGAGACCAACCACAACCTTGTTAAAATCTAAAATCTCAATCACACACACACACACACACAAACACACACACACACACATGCTGTTGCGGAGGCGTTGAGAGAGTTGACCTGTGACCTTATAATCAGGGCTCAGTGTGCTCCAGTGTGTTATATAAGGGAGCAGTGAGTGCTAGTCATATCCTCCTACAGATGCCTGAGCAGTCACGACTCACATGTGGACGTTTTCCATCCATCCACTCTAGCCCACTAGCCTCAGTACTGCAGACCTCACCTTAGCACACACACACACACACACAAACACACACACACACACACACACACACACACACACACACACACACACACACACACACACACAAGCGCGCACACACACACGTGCATGTTTTGCATTTGCAAACAAACACGCGTAGACTTGCACACACACTCGCCGCAATCAGCGCACGTGCTCATAAGCGGACAAGTCAGAATCTTACATAAAAATAAAGGAGGTGAAGTAGCAGGATGTGAGACACAGGGCTGGATGGAGGAGAGGGGTAGAAGTTCAGATAAGAGGCGGATCAGAAATCACATCTCCCATCCTCCTAAATGTTGAATGGTGAACATCTCCAGGGCTGCATGATTCTGCTGTATGATGTTTCTGCTGTTCTGTTTGTATTCACGATATAATCAACTCTAACTCCTTTTTCCCGTCCCAGATGCTCCACAGTCCCTGGGTTTTTTTCCCAGTGAACCTGAAGCAGCCTTTGGGACACCAGGACCTCACAGTCTTAGAAGCCCATAGCTCAGAATAGCAGGCAGATCCTTCCCACCATCAGATGTGCTCCTGCAGTGCTGTCTGTGGGGAGAGAGATGAACCCTGATGAATAAATATGAAGATAACCTGCACCTCTGCTGCACTTTTTCTCTTCCAATTCCCCATATGGTTCTAGTGAGGAAAAGGAAGAAATCTCAGATATTCAAAAGAAGCCTCTGGGCCATTGTGTTGTCTGTGTATGTATTGGTGTGTGTTTTGTGTGTATTTATTTATGTGTGTGAATGCATTTAAAGAGCTCGCTTTTTTTGTGCCACGATCTGAATGTGTGCATAGACATAAGTGTGTAGCGACTGTGTGTGTGTGTGTGTGTGTGTGTGTGTGTGTGGGCGGCACTGTGTAGGAGTGTGCTGTGGCTTTTTGACAGCGCCTCCAGTAGAGTGTATTTGTGAATCCTTTGTTTTATTTTCCATCTCCTATTCAGCTCTGCGGTAATCGCACAGAGCAGCGCTGCTTAAGTGTCGCTGCCCTTGAAAAAGGAGAAACAAGAAAGCCTCTTTCAGACTCATTTTCACAGGGTTATCCTGCCTCAGTCATCAAATCTGAATACCACAGCAACATTGACAGTAATGTTGAAAAGAATGTATCCTTCGACGGGAGAAAGCATAGAAAAACCTGAGTGCAACAAACCATACAATGGAGCCGTACTCGTGACATAGCTTTTCATAGCTTTAATGGGAAACTGCTGTATGTACGCAATCACTTTTGAATATGTAAATAGTTTGATATCAGTACTGGCTGGTGCACTTCCTGGGCTCGGTCGGCGTTCTGGTTGAGTAGGAAAGAGGTGTGGGTGGGGGATTGATCCATTCAGTGCCAGGTAGTGCTGTGTTTTGACTATGAACAGGTTTACAGTGATAAGGGGGACCAGACAGGGTAATCCCAGTAAGACTGTTTGTTGTGGTTGATTGAAAGAGCCCAGCTGTTATATTAGAGATATAGCTAGTCTCAAAAAATGCCAGTAATTTGTTTAAAGCTGATGTGGAAATGATGTGTTTTATTATTAAGAAGTATGTCAGTATGTGTGGAACATTTGTCACAAACCTGCTGTGAAAGCTTCATCTTTTTCTTCCATGACACAATGATGACATCATGATTACGACATCATGATGTAACTTGTGCCTCTAACCTGACAGTGCCCCTGACTTTACCCGCCTACAAAATGCAACGCTGGGGAGGTTTTTGACCGACATCCGCGTTTCGCAATTAGGTCAGTTTAGAGAGCACGTTCTCGCTCAGTGCGCACAGTGATGCTGCAGAAAGGGACAGTCAATCCAGTCCATCTTTTTTTGCACATTAAAACTTTGCAAAGGTTTTCGTAATAGGTCCCCGAGTGAAAGTAAAAATGTAAGTCTGTAATTGATCTGCAATATGTCCTCTTTAAAAAAACATCAAGATCCATTTCACTGGATTACCTGGAACACCTTCACTCGCTCGTTTCTGGCAGCAGCAGTTTTACTCAATGTTCCCTAATGCACATTATTATGCAGCACTACAAAATTACTCTATAATTTATACATGACTATAGGGGATGACACGCTTTCTGGTGTCCTGTGCCAGTTTGTAGTATTTTTTGAATAAATATACAGCCCCACATGCTAGCTCTGGGCAACATTATCCATGTATGAGTCTGTAGCTGCCGGTGTGACGACTCCAAACACCAAATACCCAGAGAGACAGAGGGAGAGAGAGAGAGAGAGAGAGAGAGAGAGAGAGAGAGAGAGCAGACATGCTTCTCGATTCTGAAGAAAATACATGTGAAATCTTTGTCCCTGCTTTCTATTGTCCGAATGTAAAACTTTCAGCCGCAGAAACAGACTCGTCTTTGAATCCTGTAGATGACTGTCTGTTTGGCTGTCAATCAAATGCATCTTGCAATCAGCTCAGGAACAGTCTGTATGTCTTATAGGAATTAATGTATTCACTGTCAGCAGCATCGTGGTGACGATGGATTTGAACACACAGCTTTGACTCACACACAGATGCAGCTCTGCGTATTGCTTCAGCTTTATCCACCTCATCTTTGAAATTCACAGTAAAGTGAAGCCAGACCTGAGCAACGACACACAGTCATATCAACATTGCAAAATGTCAAATAATAATAATCATCATCTGACTGATTCCAATAAAATTGAATTGTTTGTTGATGTAGCTTTTCTCTGTTTAACTTATCAGAGAAATTATAGGAAATGTCAAAATAACCAAGATTAGAAACTTGATTTGATGGGAAATATGGCATTTACTTGGTGTACATGACAAACAACATAGTTACACAGTTGGATGCAATAGAATAGAATAATTCAACAAAACAGCATTACCTCTATTTTGGCTGTGTTATTTCCTGTTTCATTTTGTAGTATTTTCTGTTGTGGTGTATTTTGCTTTACTTCCTGGCCTCTGTCAACTGTATTATTGTCCTCACTTGGTCCCCCCCTTATCATCTGTCTTGTGAGTATTTAGTCTGGGTCTCTCCCTCTCTTCTGTTTGGTCCGTCCTGCTTCTGGTCCTGGTTTGTCTCCATGATCTATGTCTCTGTTTTACCGGCCTGGTCTTGTCTCTGAGCTTTTGTGTTCTCTGGTTATTCTACTGAAGTTTTGCTCTTGTGTTGTTACCCTGTTTGTCCTGTTTTGTTGTTTGTCTCCTTCCTGTTCTTGTCCTCTGTTCTCAACCTTTGTTGGATCCATCATTCCCCTCGTTCTCATCATCATCATTCCCCTTATTGTCGCAAACCTCATCTGGCTCCTGTATTAGTGTTACTCATCTTTTCCTGCAGCGTTGTTCCAGGTATTTTTAGTTATCCCTCTTTTGTCTCTTGTCTATTTGAGTGTCCCAGTTATACATCCTTTTTTTTAATTTTTTTTTTTTACAAAAGATGTATCTGAGCTGCTGTCAGGTGTTTTTACAGTGTGTGTGTGTGTGTGTGTGTGTGTGTGTGTGAGTGTGAGAGGGTTCCATTAAATGTTTGGCCCAGTGAGTCAGATCCAGTTTAAATCACTTTGATGCCTCTATAGATTTGTCTGTTTTTCTTGTTGGGTTTTTGCCTGTTCAAGTTTCCTCATGTGTTCTGTCATCAAATCAGTCTTTCAATTCTCCTTATGTGGTGTTTGAGAAAATTAATCCAGCCTTTTTTCAGGAGGTGACATCATCATTGTATCCAAAAATCCCAGTTTGATCTCATAGACTCCAGTCAATACAACCCTATTGGAATAGGCTGCAGTTTATGAGAGACTATCTTGTATTTTCTAGCTGCGCTGACTAAATTTCCTTTCTCACTTTACAGATAATAATGTGTTGCTTTCACTGGGTGTACTGCAGTGTGAACACTCCACAGGGGGACATGGAAAAAAAATTTGGCGTCTATATTTTCATCACTTAACATTTAGGTTCCAATCTCCCAGAACTGTCAGCCTACACCAGCGTCTGAAAGACCTTCATCAGCCAAAGCAGCTTTTCAACAATTCACTTGATAAATTGCCAAGAAGCAACGGAAGATTTATTTTTTGATCAGTGGCAAATATAAAATAGATGGAGCATATGATCAACCTATAATAATACTCTAAGTACAGACAGGGTGTGTTACATTGTCCATTATGTTTAGTTTTATTGAGTAACAGTGAAGCGAAACAGCCTGAAGGCAATACCACTGCATACCTGACAGCCTAATCCTCAAAACTAGACTCTGAGTGTGTTTGAGTGATAACAGTGCAAGAAAGGACGTAAAGTCAATCATAACTGAAAACTAAATTAAGATGTCATAAGGTAAATGGAAGCCTTCAAAAGTGCAGGGGGAAGCAGATTATGAACGCAAGCTGGATCATAGACACACACTCAGAAACACTCGTTGCCCCATGCAGAGAAATGTGAAGTCAGTGATGTGTGGCTTGATAATGGAGCCCATATTTCTGCCTCATTTGTGCTGCCAAAACCTCCCAGGATCTCACAGCGTCTTGCAGCTTCCACACGTAGAGCATCCGATCTGCTCAGCACCTTCTGCACTGCCGCCACTGCGTCCCACCCAAAACAATTCATTACAGTCTTAGTGTGTGTGTGTGTGTGTGTGTGTGTGTGTGTGTGTGTGTTTGCCTGTGAGTTGTGCGTATAGGAAGACGCTGAGATATCAAACGTCAACAAAGCGTT